>NC_083587.1:39597231-39744731 GCF_027579695.1 Neoarius graeffei | reverse complement strand
GAATGTCATATGGTCAGATGAAACCAAAATAGAACTTTTTGGTAAAAACTCAACTTGTCGTGTTTGGAGGAGAAAGAATGCTGAGTTGCGTCCAAAGAACACCATACCTACTGTGAAGCATGGGGGTGGAAACATCATGCTTTGGGGCTGTTTTTCTGCAAAGGGACCAGGACGACTGATCCGTGTAAAGGAAAGAATGAATGGGGCTATGTATCGTGAGATTTTGAGTGAAAACCTCCTTCCATCAGCAAGGGCATTGAAGATGAAACATGGCTGGGTCTTTCAGCATGACAATGATCCCAAACACATCGCCCGGGCAACGAAGGAGTGGCTTCGTAAGAAGCATTTCAAGGTCCTGGAGTGGCCTAGCCAGTCTCCAGACCTCAACCCCATAGAAAATCTTTGGAGGGAATTGAAAGTCCGTGTTGCCCAGCGACAGCCCCAAAACATCACTGCTCTAGAGGAGATCTGCATGGAGGAATGGGCCAAAATACCAGCAACAGTGTGTGAAAACCTTGTGAAGACTTACAGAAAACGTTTGACCTCTGTCACTGACAACAAAGGATATAACGTATAACAAAGTATTGAGATGAACTTTTGTTATTGACCAAATACTTATTTTCCACCATAATTTGCAAATAAATTCTTTAAAAATCAGACAATGTGATTTTCTGGATTTTTTTTTCTCATTAATGTCTCTCATAGTTGAAGTGTACCTATGATGAAAATTACAGGCCTCTCTCATCTTTTTAAGTGGGAGAACTTGCACAATTGGTGACTGACTAAATACTTTTTTGCCCCACTGTAATTCTGGTCTAATTCTATTTATTGCAATAGGAAATACATAAACATTCCATTCTGTTATGAATCAGAAAAAAAAAGTACAAATCACAGCACTTTTATTTGTTTAAAGTACCTCATCTACTTCAACAATGTTACACAAAGATCGATCCATAACCGTTGTAAATATCCCTTAATTCCACAGGGTGTCGATAATGGTGGACACCGGTGAAAGTGATCACTATTATCGACACCTCATGTGACTTCTCAAACGTGTGTTTGGATACAAAATGGCGACTGTCAAATGAAAGAGTAAGAAATAAAGTAGGTTTCAACAAGGAGATCATGAAATATCTGTGAATCTGATAAGTAAAAACGTGTCCATGATCTTTCCATCATGCTTACCTGCGATGATCATGTCCGGGTTTTCCTCAAATTGCTGATTGTGCTAAAAAAAAATTCCATCTCAGGTAATGAGCTGTGTCATCAGATGACGAAATCAAAGGGCGAGGGGGGGGGGGGGGGGGGGGTGTCTTCCAGTTGATTAATTAACCAACAATAACTGTTGTAACTGAAACTCACTGTAGCGCGGACAATGCGTGGGTGGAGCACAGAGGACGGCAGGACAACGTTTGGAGGTAGTAACAGCGTATTTTATTAATAAACTTTTCAGTCTAAAAAGAACCCGCAGCACACAGACACACTCTCAGCCTCCACTCCCGGGTCGCGCTCCCTCTGCTCTCTCTCAGCCTCCTAAAATAGGGAGCGGTTTACTGGGAAAACACACACAAAACACAGGTTAATTACCGTCAGGTGTAGCGAATCTGCCACTCACTTTCCCCGGCTCCACCCTCCTGTCACAGACCGATGCTTGACCACGCCCCCGCTGCCACATACCCCCACCGCCCGACTCAGGCCGGGCGCCCGTCCGGCCCGCAGCCGACTCCCCCCCCCCCCCTTGACGGGAGAGGAAGTCCGCCACGACCATCTGCGCCCCCGGCCTGTGGACCACCTTGAAGTTGAAGGGTTGGAGTGCCAGATACCAACGGGTGATCCGCGCGTTGGCATCCTTCATGCGGTGGAGCCACTGGAGGGGCGCGTGGTCCGAACAGAGGGTGAAAGAGCGCCCCAGCAGGTAGTAACGGAGGGCGAGGACCGCCCACTTGATCGCCAGGCACTCCTTCTCAATGGTGCTGTAGCGCCCCTCACGCACTGACAGCTTGCGGCTGATGTATAGGACTGGGCGGTCCTCCCCCTCCACCTGCTGGGACAAAACGGCCCCCAGCCCTCTGTCCGACGCATCCGTCTGCAACAAAAAAGGGAGAGAGAAGTCAGGGGAGTGTAAGAATGGCCCCCCACACAGTGCAGCCTTTACCTCAGAGAAAGCCCGCTGGCACTGCTCCGTCCACTGGACCGGATCTGGTGCCCCCTTTTTAGTGAGGTCAGTCAGCGGGCTGGTGACGTCCGAATAATTAGGTATAAACCTACGATAGTAGCCAGCCAGCCCCAGGAACTGTCTCACCCCCTTTTTGGTCTTGGGCCTCGGGCAGGCCGCAATCGCTGCAGTCTTATTAATTTGGGGACGCACCTGCCCGTTGCCCAAGTGGAAGCCCAGATACCGTACTTCCACCCGCCCAATCGCACACTTCTTCGGGTTGGCAGTGAGTCCCGCCCGCCTCAGCGACCTAAGGACGGCCCTCAGGTGTTGCAGGTGCCGCTGCCAGTCATTGCTATAAATGATGATGTCGTCTAGGTACGCGGCCGCATAGGTGGCGTGCGGCCGGAGGACCCGGTCCATCAGCCGCTGAAACGTAGCGGGCGCCCCAAACAGCCCAAACGGAAGTGTGACGAACTGGTGTAAGCCGAACGGTGTGGAAAAGGCCGTTTTCTCTCGGGATAATGGAGTCAAGGGGATCTGCCAATATCCCTTCGTCAAATCCAGTGTCGAGTAAAAGCGAGCCGTGCCTAGTCGATCGAGCAGCTCATCAATACGAGGCATTGGGTATGCGTCGAATTTAGACACCGCGTTGACTTTTCTATAGTCCACACAGAACCGGACCGACCCGTCGGCCTTGGGAACCAAGACCACTGGGCTGCTCCAGTCACTGTGGGACTCCTCGACGATGCCCATTTCAAGCATGGCCTGAAGTTCTTCCCGAACCACCTTTTTTTTGTGTTCGGGTAGTCTATATGGGCGGCTACGCACTACCACCCCCGGGGGCGTCTCTATGTGGTGTTCTATGAGGTTCGTGCGACCGGGCAGGGGCGAGAACACATCCGAAAACTCGGCCTGCAACTGGGCGACCTCCGCGAGTTGGGTCGGGGAGAGGTGGTCTCCACAGGGGACCGGAGAGGTACGTGATGCCAATGACCCTTTGGGGACCTCCGGCCCCAGCTCCGCCTTCTCTGGAACTACCGACACCAACGCCACGGGGACCTCCTCATTCCAGAGTTTCAGCAGATTGAGGTGGTAGATCTGTAGCGCCCCCTCCCTGTCCGTTCGCCTAACCTCGTAGTCGACGTCCCCGACTCGCCGTGTGACCTCAAAGGGTCCTTGCCACTTGGCGATTAATTTGGAGCTCGACGTGGGCAACAGGACGAGTACCTTATCTCCCGGAGTGAACTCTCTAAGGCGCGTGCCCTTGTTGTACAGGCGGACTTGCCGTTCCTGGGCCTGCCGCAAATTCTCCTGAGTTAGGTGGGTGAGCGTGTGGAGTTTTGCGCGCAGATCCATAACGTACTGAATTTCGTTTTTGCTCTGTGAAGGTCCCTCCTCCCAATTTTCCCGCAGTACATCTAAGATGCCGCGCGGCTTACGCCCGTATAATAATTCAAACGGGGAAAACCCCGTGGAGGCTTGGGGGACCTCTCGCACTGCAAACAACAAGGGTTCGAGCCACTTATCCCAGTTACGTGCGTCCTCACTTACGAATTTTTTAATAATATTCTTGAGGGTGCGATTGAACCGTTCAACTAAACCGTCCGTCTGTGGGTGATAAACGCTGGTGCGGATCGGCTTAATACCTAGTAGCCCATACAGTTCGCTCAGTGTTCGTGACATAAACGAGGTGCCTTGGTCAGTCAGAATCTCTTTCGGGATTCCAACCCGGGAGATGACGTGGAAGAGGGCCTCTGCAATACTGCGTGCTGAGATATTGCGAAGAGGCACCGCTTCCGGGTATCGCGTTGCATAGTCCACCAGGACTAATATAAAGCGGTACCCTCGTGTTGACCGATCTAATGGCCCAACGAGATCCATCCCAATTCTTTCGAACGGGGTCTCGATTAATGGTAGGGGGCGCAAGGGCGCTTTTGGAATGGCCGCTGGATTTACTAACTGGCATTCGCGGCACGCCGTACACCACTTACGGACGTCGCCGCGAATCCCCGGCCAATAGAATCGGGCCATTATCCGGGCGAGTGTCTTATCCTGCCCGAGGTGTCCAGCCATGGGATTAAAGTGGGCCGCCTGGAATACCAATTCCCGGCGGCTCTTTGGAATTAATAACTGGGTGACTCGCTCTTTCGTCTGAGTGTCCTGCGTCACTCGATATAATCTATCCTTCAAAATGGAAAAATAGGGGAAGGACGGGGTGGCGTTCGGCTGGAGCGTTTGACCATCGATTACTCTCACTTGGTCAAACGCGTGTCGCAGAGTCTCGTCTCGCGATTGTTCCAGTGGGAAATCCACGAGGGATTCCCCAATAGAAAGAGGAGGGGCCGGCGGCTCCTCACCCTGTCGCGGAGGTGACGTAGACGGCTCTGCGACCGCCGCTCCAGCCAAAGCGACACCGGGACCCTCCCCCGTCAACCGGCAGGACCCACTCTTTACTAGGCGTGCCATTAAACCCCGAAATCCCGGCCAATCGGTCCCCAAGATCAAAGAGTGGGTAAGGCGAGGATTAACCGCCGCCTTCACTATAGATTTTTCCCCTCTAAAATATATGTGGACCGACACCAACGGGTAGCTGTGAATATCCCCGTGCACACACAACACCTTCACCCCTTGTGCTCCCCCCAATGCCTCGTCTTGCACCAAGCTTTGGCGGATCGAGGTCTGATTGCAGCCTGAATCCACCAACGCCTGATATGTAGCCCCTTGTACACTTACCGGTATGCGATACGCTCCGGCCCGATCGAGGGCAACCTCTGGCGCGTCGGGGATCCGCACCACCGCCCCCACCTCCATCGCTGCACATTGTTGCTGCAGGTGGCCCGGTTCCCCGCAGCGCCAGCAAACCGGCCCGGGCCTCCCCTCTGCAACTGTGTTCTGGGGCTCACTCACCTGAGGGGGGGGAGAGACAGACACAGAAGGGAGAAACGGGAGGGCACCACGGGTGTGGCAGGCCGGCTGGGGTGGGGCCGGCCCCCGCCTCCGTGGTGGGGGAATGGGGCGAGGACGGGACACGGGAGGAGGGGGGGAAGACAGAGAGAGAGAAGAGGAGACAGAAGACGATGTCATCCGTTGTCCTGCCGCCGGTACAGCCGCCAGATGATCCTCCGCCAGTCCTACGGCCTGATCCAGCGACGCCGGGCGGTGGCACTGGACCCACTCCGCGGTTCCGGCTGGTAAGCGGGCAACGAACTGTTCCAGCGCCACCTGGTCGATGATTCCCTCGGCGTCGCGATCTTCGGCCCTCAGCCACCACCAGCAGGCGTCCCGGAGCTGCTGGCCAAACGCGAACGGGCTGCCGGCTTCCTCCATCCGCAGCGCGCGGAAGCGCTGGCGCTGCTGCTCCGGCGTGCGCCCCACGCGCTGGAGGACGGCCCGGCGAAGGTCAGCGTAGGCCAGCCGGCGGTCGGCGGGGAGCTGTAATGCGGCCAGCTGCGCCTCTCCAGTCAGGAGGGGGAGGAGGCGCGCCGCGCGCTGCTCCATCGGCCACCCCGAGGCTTCGGCGACCTGCTCGAACAAGGTGATGAAAGCCTCGGGGTCGTCCTGCGGGCCCATCTTGGTCACAGTGAGGGGAGACGGGCCCGCGGCCGGGGCGCTGGTGGACCCCGCCGACGCGAGGAGCCGCCGGAACGCCTCTCGATCTTCCTGTTGAGCCAGCACCAGGGCTTCGAAGCGGCGCTCCTGCTCCGTTCGGAGCGTGACGAGTGCCTGGTGCTGGCTCTGCTGAGCCGTGGCGAGGGCGTGGACCAAGTCCGCGAACGGGGAGGATTCCATGGAGCTGTAGCACTGGTGCTCCACCTTTTCCCGGGTTTCGGCACCACTGTAGCGCGGACAATGCGTGGGTGGAGCACAGAGGACGGCAGGACAACGTTTGGAGGTAGTAACAGCGTATTTTATTAATAAACTTTTCAGTCTAAAAAGAACCCGCAGCACACAGACACACTCTCAGCCTCCACTCCCGGGTCGCGCTCCCTCTGCTCTCTCTCAGCCTCCTAAAATAGGGAGCGGTTTACTGGGAAAACACACACAAAACACAGGTTAATTACCGTCAGGTGTAGCGAATCTGCCACTCACCTTCCCCGGCTCCACCCTCCTGTCACAGACCGATGCTTGACCACGCCCCCGCTGCCACACTCACCTTTGTAAAATTGTTTTTTTTATTGGTAAATCTGAAAAGGTGTCGATAATTATGGACTGTCGATAATTGTAGCCGCCGCTTTATTTGATTTAGCTGAACAGCAGCAGCCAGTAGTCTGATAATGACATCGACTTGCTATGTCATTTTTATTTGATTGTATACTGTTGTACATAAAATCATATTTTATATTAGAATCACTATGTGATTTGCTTAAAAAAAACCCCACTGCTAACGCCTGCTATTTAGATGCGAGTCAGTACTTCCTTAATATATGCAGTAAACTACACCAGCCATTAGTGGATAAGATTGAAGACCCCTGATTACAACTCTCTCGAAATCGGTGGAATGATAGTACTCAGGTAAGTATTTCCCCTAAGTTTACTGTTTTTTTTTGTTGTTGTTGTTTTGGGAGGGGGGTGCTGGATGAGGCTGGCCACCTGCAGGACCCCTCCCTGTGGCTCCTATTACAGACCACCTTGGACCTGAACAAACAGTTAAAGGCGTCATATTCAAAGTCTTCACATTTATTTTAGAACAATAATTAGAACAATTTTTACAGTAGAACTCTTTTTTTTTTTTACAACAGAACAATTATTTTACAACAATTTGTTTCACAATCGAACATTTCTTTGACAAATCTTGTTTCGTAAGTATTAAGAGATTAAAATGGCATATGAACCATTTGTAATTCTAATTGATTTATAATTCTAATTACAAAATCGGATAGCTTATTTCTTCTTTCTGTAATTTGTTTTCACTCCCCTCTCTACTGCTCTATGTGTTGAGTGAAGAAGTACAGTAGTAGACTGACTGTTCGTTTGAAATAACGTAAAAAAACAGTCATTCATTTTCTATAGCTAACTAACTTGATGTTTACAAAGCAATATCATATTCCAACATGATCTTACTATGAATAAGCGTAACATAACATTAGCTAACTTAATATAGAGTGTGTCTGAAGACATCATTCACACACTTTTTTTGAAGGAAAAAAAGTTGTATGTACACCATCTTTTGTCGCTTGGGGAGTTCTGACATTGCTAACTATTCTTTCGATTACGTTCATTATGTCTTATATTAAATATAGTTAGTTTTTTTTTTTTTTTTTTCTTTTTTATCAGACATCTAATTTATTGGGTTTGTTTACCTGACATGTTTCGACGTACAACTTCCGTCTTCCTCAGAGTGTCACCGGATGTTAATTGGTGACGCATCTTTTATCAGCTGCTGTTTCTGAAGGCGTGGCCTTCCTGTCTGGTTTGACAGGTCGGTCACGCCTTCTACTGTCTGTTTGTCCCCTGCAAGATGGCACTCCAGGTGTGGGAGAGCATGTATGCTCCCTCATCCCGGTTGATGGTCCTCGGGCTTCGCTTACGGATCTCCATGGCCTCCCTGATCCAGCGCTGATGTTTGTTATCTTCTGTGCGGATGACTCTGGCATTCCCCCAGTCCATAATGTGATTTTCCCTTTTACAGTGATCTGTTATAGCTGACTTATAATTTTCCTGTTGTGCCTTTTCTTTTATTGTTCGGGTTTGTCTTGTAGCTGTCTCCTTTTCGCACTCTTTCTTATGTTCATGTTTTCTTGTGCTGAAACTCCTTCCTGTCTCCCCAATATAAGTTTTATTGCATAATTTACATGGAATCTCATATATGGTGTTGCATCTGTTGTCCGGATGTATTCTGTCTTTGGGATGCACCAGGATCTGACGGAGTGTTGTGTGTGGTTTGACAGGTGTGTTAACATTGTGTTTCCTCATTACTCTTTGAATGCGTTCAGTTATTCCCCTGATGTATGGTAATGTAACTACTCCCCTGTGTTCTTGTTTGTTAGTTTGTTTTTTCTCTTTCTTCTGTGTTTTGTTGTTTTTAACCTGTTCCGCCCCTTTGGATATTGCCCATTGTGGATATTGACATGCTTTCAGTGCGTGTTGTATATGTTGTTCCTCCTGTTCTTTGTCCTGTGGATCTGTAATTATTGCTGTGCGTTCATGTAATGTTCTAACTACGGATATTTTGTGCATTATGGGGTGTTCGGAAGTCCAGTTTAAATATTGGTCGGTGTGTGTGGGTTTTCTGTGTACTTTTATTTTGATATCCCCATCTTCTGTGTGTTGTATTTTTAAATCCAAAAATGCTATTGACTGCTCCTTATAATTAATTAAATGCAATATTTAAACTGGACTTCCGAACACCCCATAATGCACAAAATATCCGTAGTTAGAACATTACATGAACGCACAGCAATAATTACAGATCCACAGGACAAAGAACAGGAGGAACAACATATACAACACGCACTGAAAGCATGTCAATATCCACAATGGGCAATATCCAAAGGGGCGGAACAGGTTAAAAACAACAAAACACAGAAGAAAGAGAAAAAACAAACTAACAAACAAGAACACAGGGGAGTAGTTACATTACCATACATCAGGGGAATAACTGAACGCATTCAAAGAGTAATGAGGAAACACAATGTTAACACACCTGTCAAACCACACACAACACTCCGTCAGATCCTGGTGCATCCCAAAGACAGAATACATCCGGACAACAGATGCAACACCATATATGAGATTCCATGTAAATTATGCAATAAAACTTATATTGGGGAGACAGGAAGGAGTTTCAGCACAAGAAAACATGAACATAAGAAAGAGTGCGAAAAGGAGACAGCTACAAGACAAACCCGAACAATAAAAGAAAAGGCACAACAGGAAAATTATAAGTCAGCTATAACAGATCACTGTAAAAGGGAAAATCACATTATGGACTGGGGGAATGCCAGAGTCATCCGCACAGAAGATAACAAACATCAGCGCTGGATCAGGGAGGCCATGGAGATCCGTAAGCGAAGCCCGAGGACCATCAACCGGGATGAGGGAGCATACATGCTCTCCCACACCTGGAGTGCCATCTTGCAGGGGACAAACAGACAGTAGAAGGCGTGACCGACCTGTCAAACCAGACAGGAAGGCCACGCCTTCAGAAACAGCAGCTGATAAAAGATGCGTCACCAATTAACATCCGGTGACACTCTGAGGAAGACGGAAGTTGTACGTCGAAACATGTCAGGTAAACAAACCCAATAAATTAGATGTCTGATAAAAAAGAAAAAAAAAAAAAAACTAACTATTGCTAACTATTGTTTGAATCGAATAATTTGAATAGTTATTGGGCGCACAAGACAAGAGCGAAGCAGACGGGGAACCGGCAGCTTGAGCGGGGGATGTTTCTGCATGGTCCTAGTGCCTCCACTCTCTCCTGTTTTTGAGCAGGTGCTCTTTCCACGTGGTCCTAGTGCCTGCATTCCTGTTTTACCTTAAAATGTGTGCTTGTATTGGGGGGGGCTTTCGGGGGGGATTATAGGAAGTTATAGGAGATGCTATCTTAAGGGATGTGAATTTAGCTAGGCCTTTAGAAGCACCAGCAGCTTTAATGAGGTATATACTGAGAGCCAGGGTGCCAGGCATAGCAGATAGTCTTAGCATCTTAGACAAGCACAGGTTTTCAAAGATAGTTGTTCATGTAGGCGCTAGGGATGTTAACCGATGACCGTTTGACCAACTGTTGACCGAATCAACGTCAACCGGTTAATTTTTTTTGGTTATCGGTTAAACTAGAGACAATTCCCCTGTGGGAAATTGTGAGAGTGATGCAGTGCGTGTAGCAGTCGCTATAGCAGGAGCTGCACTGAAGTGTGTGTGAGTCTCTCTGAGAGGGAGCAGCCCCTCCCTCATGTGTGTGTGTGTGTGTGTGTGTGTGAGAGGGAGCAGCCCCTCCCTCGTGTGTGTGTGCGAGAGCGAGCAACTGCTCCTCAGGTTGCTCTGGGTATGTTGTGTGTTGCTCTGGATAAGAGCATCTGCAAAATGCCTGTAACGTAATGTTGGCTTTATAGACTTTTGGAGTAGTTTTGAAGGCAAGGCTGGCCTGTTAAAGCAGGATGGTATCCATCCCACTCGGGAAGGTGCTGCTCTCATTTCTTGCAGTATAGCTCATAGTCTCAAAACAGGCCAAGTTAATATGTGACAATCCAGAGCCAAGGCCGGGGAGCAGACAAACAGGCTAAACCGACTGTCTGCTCGTTGCACAGAGTCGTCACTCAGGTTCCAGTATATTGAGACTGTGTCTGTTACCTGAGCTATATAAAAGTGTAGAAACGTTCAGAAAGTTTGTTCTAGTAGCCTAATTGTGACAGCGAGGGCATGGTCAAGTGTCAGCTGTGAACAGCGAGGAGTCAGGTTGAACCAGCAGGCAACGTGATGAGTTACACCTGTGTCTAATTACCGGCTGACTAAGAATGTGCATCTCTTTCAGATGGCCAGTAACGAGAGAGAGAGAGAGAGAGAGAGAGAGAGAGAGAGCTACGTTCCCCAACATGAGTGTACGTGTCTTAGTACTCACTGAAAAGTGAAAGCCACAATAAAGTCCACCTCGAACTGTCACGCCCGTCTCCGAGTTCCTCATTGCCCCACCATAAAAGAACCATTATACTAATTAACAAAATTGGATCATACTAAATGTACAGCCATCACTGTTGGTCTAAAGCTAGGACTGTTAAGTCTTCGTCAAGTCAGTTTATTTGTATTGCACTTTTAACAACAGACATTGTCGCAAAGCAGCTTTACAGAAAATTAAAAGACTTTAAACATATGAGCTAATTTTATCCCAAATAAATGTATTTGTCCCTGATGAGCAAGCCTGTGGTGATGGTGGCAAAGAAAAACTCCCTCAAATGACATGAAGAAGAAACCTTGGGAGGAGCCAGACTCAAAAGGGAACCCATCCTCATCTGTGATATAACAGAAGGCATGATTCTAAAAAGTTGCTTCTATAAGTGTGTCCAATAAGATGAGATAATGATCTGAGGTAGCTTCAGACTGTGGAACTGTGACTATATTTTCTATGTTTAATCCGAATGTTAGTATTAGATCAAGAGTGTGACCCCCATTATGAGTAGGTCCTATGATGTTCTGATTAACCCCTATTGGCAACGTGTCCAGCAGGCTTGTAGTACTCGAGTCCAGGACTTAACTCGTGCCCTAATTTTAAGGACTCGTGACTTGACTTGGACTTGAGCACTGATGACTCAGATGGTGTTTACATTAGACCGTATCCGTCTCGTTTTCGTCGCGGATGCACTGTCCATTCACATTAAAATGCCAGGAAACGACTCCACAGGCGGAACAACTTGAATCCGCCAGGGCCCACGTATTCAACCCAGTTCGTATCTGATCCGGTGCTGTGTAAACATTGAGATACGAGGAAACACAGTGCTGAGCTCTAGCTGACGTCGTCATTGGACAACGTCACTGTGACATCCACCTTCCTGATTCGCTGGTGTTGTTCATGCCACGTTGGTCATGTGACGCGACTGCTGAAAAATGGCGCGGACTTCACTTCCTGCTATTGTTTCCGCCTTGTATCACCTTTTTGTTTTTCATTAAAGAGTATAAAAGTATGAATATAATGCTTTGCTTTGTCAATGTTGTTCATGGTAAGATGCAAATACTGCCCATTGTGTAGTTATGATTGTCTTTAGGCTTGCCATCCTTCCACTTGCAAGTGGTGAGTGACTTGCGCATGCCCGATATGCACTGGGATCACACACACAGCGGCTCAGTCCCGAATCACTGCTCGTGGGCTTCACTCGCGCGCTCTGTGAGCTGCGCAGGGCCGGAGTGCGCACCCTCCAGAGGGCACTCGCTGTTCAGGGCGGAGTGATTTGGAGCGCAGCCGCTGAGGAGGAAGCGCTGAGCCGCACTGACACATTTCAACTTACGTGCCGTCTAATTAGTCATGTGATTAGCGTATCCGTGTATTGGCGTTGCTGTGTGCACACGAATCGTGTATTGGCGTTGCTGTGTGCACGCGAATCGTTTTAAAAACGTTAATCTGATGATCCGCCGATACGGTCTAATGTAAACACCACCTCAGACTCGTACATTAACAGCATTCGGACTCATACATTGGAGACGGGGACTAAGATTTTTTTCTTTATTTTTTGTAACATGCCATAATAATTTGGCATAAGATATTTATATCTACATTAATTTATGTGCTAATTTTGTGTAAGAGTGTCACATCTGCGTGCCTTGGCGCGTGCATCAGATAGACTCTCGGGTGCGCTCTGGACAGCGCACATGCGCCATGTGGACTCTCACGCACGTGCCATAAACAACTCGCACCTGGACAGGATTAAGGTGCAATCAGCATGCCGATATAAAAACTGTGAAAACACACTTACTTTGTGAAGTATTGAGTTGCATTGCTGACACATTACCGAGCCTTATTTCCTTGTTTGGGTTCCTGATTTCCTGATTCTCGTCTCTGATTCTGCCTCGTCCACGATAGACTGTTTGTGCCTCACTCGACCTATCGCCCATTTCACCGTTTTACGATTTTGCCTGCCGTTCTGGATTGTTTACCTGTCTTCACTTATATTAATATAACATACCTTCTGTACTTACATCCATCTCCCAACCATCTCTGACCGAATACTTCACACTCCCTGACAAAGAGAATGCACATTCACCGGTTCATACGTCATGTTCAGGAACAAACGTTAATGGCGCTAAAACAGCCACTGTCAAACAGTGCGGTTGGAATCTTCTTCTCGGACTCGACTCGAAATTTTCTATAATGACTTGGACTTGAACACTGGGGACTCGAGACTGGTCTCGGACTCGAGGTTTAGTGACTCAACTACAACACTGGTGTTCAGACTTCACATTCAAAAAAGGCATGACTTTAAATCACAAGCATGTTTTTTATAATGCCCCCAAGTGGACAAATGGGGTAAATGTTGCTGGACTCCCACCTTGAGTCATTTCACCAAGTTTGGTGTAGACATGACAGGAGCTCCGCCCTGTATTCCTACCCTGTCACAAACTATGTGACAAATCAAATAAATTTTAAACTTAAACAAATAAAGACATTACAGCCATGTTTCCTCTTTGGTGTTTGGCTTCACCACCAAATTCGAGTGGCTGTTCTGGTCAAATGCTTCCATAATTCAAAAATACATGTGATAAGTTCTGTGAGGCTTAGTCTGATGATCATTTGGGACAAATTTAGTGAAGATTGTACAATGCTTGTCTGAGGAGTAGCAAAAAACATGGTGGAAAATGGAGAAGAAAACACTATCTTTGATATGTACAGTATATGTCAGACAAAAACAGCCACATGCAATCAGAATCTGTCTCTTTTGAAAGTAATACAGAGCAAAGATCAAATGGAAGAAACGTTCTGTGGATTTTATTTTCATGGGATTTTTATTTTATTTTGAGAACTTGTGAGTTACAGTGAGGAATTACTTAAGTGATTTGTGCCATGAAAAACATGAAAAATCCCCCCACAAACTATCCTTAACTTCTTTTCTATCAGCGCAAGTGCAGGCAAACTTATCACCCCTTTGTACTTTTTTTTTTTAAATTAATTTTGCATTATATGGTGTATACTATGAGGAACCTATACATGAACAGTGATTAAGTGTTTTTTTTTCTTGATGTTGCTTTCAACATTGCAAAACGTTCATCAGCTCCCAGCCACAACTTCGTATCACAACTATTACAGATAGTATTACACAACTATTATATGCACATGCACAGACACACACACAACTCAAATCTCAAGGTACTTATTTAGTAAGTCCAGTCTGTCATAGCTTGCGAATGGACTTAAAGCTAGACGGCCTTTCGATTTCATAAAAATCGGTGAAATTTAGTTCCCTCTGAAATGTGGTCATTGTGATACATGTTTATTTCTGTAATATCTCACAAAATATCAGGCCATTCTGTGGCTGGGAAGTTATTTAATTTGAGGGGATTCCTTAGCAAATACTGCACATGAAATCGCTCACTTTGCACAGTCAGGCAGACAGAGGAAGTCCGTGTGCGGATGCGCAGGTTTAACAACTTCTTCTTTTGGGTTTTACGGCAGCTGGCATCCACAGTGTTGCATTACTGCCATCTACAGGTTTATTTTGACCGCACACTGACTGTTACATCATTCTGTCGCTAAGCGAACAGCTGATCACACTGAGGTGCTCGCTGACCGCCAATATTTATTAGTTTGGTCCTGCGTTTCCTTTCCTTCGCAACATAAATGTCTTTTCTTCTCGCTTTCCGTTACTGTAGTCAGTCTTTCACGTTTCATTCGTGCACTCACGTCCTCCATTTTTCTCTCCTGTTTCAAATTTGTATCCCACAATGCCTTGCGCGAATGGGGAAAGCCCACCACGTGATGCATGACATAGTATCTTGAATTGGGTCATGGTGAAGCAGGAAAAAATAGCGGAGAATTTAGGGCCATGTGGCCGTAAATTCATTAATTGTTCTATTTTAAAAACCGAATAAAATTGGAAGTCTGTGATTCTAATTCAGTAGCTTTTGGTCCACTAAACAAAAATAACTGGGTGTTGGGGAAAATTATTTTTATGACCTATACTTGAGAAATCTGAAAGGCAGTCCATCTTTAACTTTTTACAAAAATACAGTGGGGGAAATATTTATTCAACAACGTCAGCTATTTTTCTATTAAACATTTGCAATGCAGCTATTCACATGAAATACTGAGCAGACAAAAAAAAATCATAATGTTCCAATCCATGAAAAAGGAAGTATTAAACACAGTAAGAAACCCAGCTGATTGCACTAATTAGTTCTCCTACCTGTGCTAATTATAATCTGTTTGTGTAGAAGAATGAACCAAAATCCCAGCTGAATGCTGTGAAAGATTAGTTTCTTCGCTGAGTAAGCGTCTTGAAGTTGATTATATGAATTAATCTCATGGCAAGTCATGAAAACTTCTCCACCAAGTATTAAATAAATTTCAGTTCCCCCCAATACTTTTTCCTGTGTCATTCCATATCACATTTTTATAGATGGGAATATTATGATTTCTTTTTCTGCATATTTTATTGCATTCATAAGAACATCTGCTCAACATTTCATGTGAATAGCTGCTCTGGAAATATATTTAAAAGAAAAAATAGTTGACATGTTGAATACTTATTTCCCCGAACACATATTCTGGCTAGTGTCCAGTGGAGTGTGGATGCCGGAAACTATTTAAAGTAATTTTCTTCCTTTCTTATAGGTGGGTAGTGTGGTGTAGAAACTACTCTTAAGCTACAGTGGTGCTTGAAAGTTTGTGAACCCTTCAGAATTTTCTATGTTTCTGCATAAATATGACGTAAAACCATCAGATTTTCACACAAGTCCTCAAAGTAGATAAAGAGAACCCAGTTTAACAAACGAGACAAAAATATTATACTTGGTCATTTATTTATTGAGGAAAATGATCCAATATTACATATCTGTGAGTGGCAAAAGTACTGTATGTGAACCCCTAGGATTAGCAGTTCATCTGACGGTGAAATTAGAGTCAGGTGTTTTCAATCAATGGGATGACAATCAGGTGTGAGTGGGCGCCCTGTTTTATTTAAAGAACAGGGATCTATCAAAGTCTGATCTTCACAACACATGTTCGTAGAAGTGTATCATGGCACGAACAAAGGAGATTTCTGAGGACTTCAGGAAAAGCGTTGTTGATGCTCATCAGGCTGGAAAAGGTTACAAAACCATCTCTAAAGAGTTTGGACTCCACCAATCCACAGTCAGACAGATTGTGTATAAATGGAGGAAATTCAGGACCATTGTTATCCTCCCCAGGAGTGGTCGACCAAAGATAATTCCAAGAGCAAGGCGTGTAATAGTTGGCAAGGTCACAAAGGACCCCAGGGTAACTTCTAAGCAACTGAAGGCCTCTCTCACATTGGCTAATGTTAATGTTCATGAGTCCACTGAACAACAATGGTGTGCATGGCAGGGTTGCAAGGAGAAAGCCACTGCTCTCTAAAAAGAACATTGCTGCTCATCTGCAGTTTGCTAAAGATCACATGGACAAGCCAGAAGTCTATTGGAAAAATGTTTTGTGGACAGATGAGACCAAAATATAACTTTTTGGTTTAAATGAGAAGCGTTACGTTTGGAGGACAGGAACACTGCATTCCAGCATAAGAACCTTATCCCATCTGTGAAACATGGTGGTGGTAGTATCATGGTTTGGGCCGGTTTTGCTGCATCTGGGCCAGGACAGCTTGCCATCGTTGATGGAACAATGAATTCTCAATTATACCAGCGAATTCTAAAGGAAAATGTCAGGACATCTGTCCATGAACTGAATCTCAAGAGAAGGTGGGTCATGCAGCAAGACAACGACCCTAAGCACACAAGTCATTCTACCAAAGAATGGTTAAAGAAGAATAAAGTTAATGTTTTGGAATGGCCAAGTCAAAGTCCTGACCTTAATCCAATTGAAATGTTGTGGAAGGACCTGAAGTGAGCAGTTCACGTGAGGAAACCCACCCACATCCCAGAGTTGAAGCTGTTCTGTACGGAGGAATGGGCTAAAATTCCTCCAAGCCGGTGTGCAGAACTGATCAACAGTTACCGGAAACGTTTAGTTGCAGTTATTGCTGCACAAGGGGGTCACACCAGATACTGAAAGTAAAGGTTCACATACTTTTGCCACTCACAGATATGTAATCATGTGTTATTTTCCTCAATAAATAAATGACCAAGTATAATATTTTTGTCTCATTTGTTTAACTGGGTTCTCTTTATCTACTTTTAGGACTTGTGTGAAAATCTGATGTTTTAGGTCATATTTATGCAGAAATATAGAAAATTCTAAAGGGTGCAAACTTTCAAGCACCACTGTACAATTAAAAGCATGTAAAATGATCCGTAAATACAGTCCACAAGAAACCTAAAGCCAAAGAAGGAAAATAAATACATTTATAACAAAACGACACGCTGAAGTGCAGTATTCTACAGTTACGCAAACCATCATACATACAGGAAGCATGAACAAAATTGCTCTGAAAGTGGCCGCAGATGCTATTATCTAAAACTATCATGTTAGTTCAGAGTCTATCAATCATCAAAGAACCTTCATTATTGTTCCTAATGCAATAGCAAGGAAACTTTAAAATACAAGAAAGAAAATACCAGAACGTCAAGGACGTAGTAGCTCATCTAGTCTGCCATCAAAACAACCAGGACTACCAAAATATCAAACAGAACAGAAATGTGACACTGTGAGAGAGGACCAACGTCCACGACAATTTGTTTACAACAAAGGACTAAAATGTTCCCCAAGGGAAGATCTATCCAAAACATCGATCAGAGCTGAAATCAGATGCTCCATTGCATAGTTATACGTAACACCAAGCATGCATGCTGTAGAGAATGTGTAATCTTGTGTAGTATCTGTCTTGATTGTGACCTACAGCACTGCAGACACACCAAACTGTACCCAAAAGCATGAAAACGCTAGAACTGTGAAACTCGCCTATGACATTGGCGAATAGTCTAATCCCATTCAAGAAACACTGTCATGAATGTGAATTTACTATTTGGCAGATAATTGTGTACATGCCACTGTGCCAGTAATGTTACATAGAGGCTGTGTCCGAAATCACTCACTCATTCACTACTCCCTACATAGGGAATTCTATATAGGAGGACTATATAGTTAGTGAGCTCATTGGTAAAATGGAGGGAAAAAAACACAACACTTTCAGACACTACTCTGCTGCGCCATTATTTACATCACTGCTGTCGCACAATTAAAACATGCCATATCAGTCGGCTTATGGGTTTCCAAAATAATAAATACATATTATACTGAGCGTATTTCCCACATTAATAAATACAAAGTACTTTGTGTCTGCTGCATCTTTCAGTTCTTTTAAAGGAGAACTGAAGTCGTTTTTAAACTTGCTTTATTTCTTAATTAACGTGTTATTCAATTACGTCTTCGGTTTTAGTAACCTTATATCGTGACTCGGATTGGCAACTAACTGCAATTAAATATTATACTTATCGGCCTATTCGGTTTTTAGCCATGTTGAATTTAGTTTGTTCGGTCCACGCCAGGCGTCGCTTATCCGCGCGATCTTCACGAGACTTGTGCGAGACTTCGAAACGTGACGTGTCAGCCAGCTGTCAGTGCCGCCATTTTGAAAACTGTTTTCCAAACAAAATATTGCACAAAAACGAGTTTAAATGACGATTACTGCCTACTTTTTTCAAACTTTTCTGATTGCTATCAAAACAAACAAAACTTCCGGCTTGATTACACCAGCATTCGAAGGAGAGCGCGCGCGTCTTTTGACAACGTTGGCAGATGTTGGTCACTTTGATTTCCGCTGTACGTTTTACTTCCGTCCTACGATGTCTCGCACAGGTCTCAGCGCATCTCGTTTACGGCGATTGCTTTGACATATGGACTGATATATTACGTAGCATATTTCAAACACTTATAACTTGCTATAGCAGTGACAAAATAGCTGTCAGAAATGCATTCCTATATTTAATAAAATGAGATAAATATCTCATCTCATCTCATTATCTCTAGCCGCTTTATCCTGTTCTACAGGATCGCAGGCAAGCTGGAGCCTATCCCAGCTGACTACGGGCGAAAGGCGGGGTACACCCTGGACAAGTCGCCAGGTCATCACAGGGCTGACACATAGACACAGACAACCATTCACACTCACATTCACACCTACGGTCAATTTAGAGTCACCAGTTAACCTAACCTGCATGTCTTTGGACTGTGGGGGAAACCGGAGCACCCGGAGGAAACCCACGCGGACACGGGGAGAACATGCAAACTCCGCACAGAAAGGCCCTCGCCGGCCACGGGGCTCGAACCCGGACCTTCTTGCTGTGAGGCGACAGCGCTAACCACTACACCACCGTGCCGCCTGAGATAAATATAATTTTGATAATAAAAATTTGCCTTCAGTTCTCCTTTAAATCAAGGCTGAATACTTTCTTCTTTGCCGCTGCCTTTTATTAAATCAAATTTGAGGCTTTTGATTCATTCCTTGCTCTGCACTGTAACTTTTATTCTTGTATTTTATGTCTTATTCTAGTCTAGCTTATTTTCTATTCTCTTACTATTTTTAAGTGTACTTGAATGTCCGTTTATAATGTGTTTCTTCTTCCGTCTGTTCACCCCAACATACTTTTTTTTTTTTTCAGCGTGACCGCAATGCATGATGGTATATATTGCTTGGTTAGTGACCATCGGTTGTACACTACTTTTCATGATGCATTGTGGGATACTATGAGTCCACTATATAGGGTGTAATAATTCTCTGTACATTTGGACAGCACTACAAAATGGCGAACTTGCTATATAGTCCACTATATAGTGAGTAGTGAATGATTTCAAACACAGGGACAGTCTACAGACTGAAAGGAGTGTTTTATAACAGAACTGGTCCCACCGTGCGAGTCGCCAGCAAGAGTTTCAAGTTTGAAGTTCCCCTTGCTGTACAGAAGTTGTAGTGAGCAGGCTCTGTGTACTGGTCTTTTTGGTGACCTCGGTAACAGATTTGTCTAAGTAGGGGTTTGAGCCCCACTTCAAACCATTTAGATAAAGAATTCTAGTGCGATACAGTGGTCCCTCTATTATGTGACCCCTCTGATGAGCAACTCCCCCTCTTATCCAGGCACCTGAGCTTGGCAGTAAGTCCATTGAAAGAATGTACCTTATTGTGTTAAATGTCCTTCTGATGAGAGACCACCCCTCTTATGTGACCACTTTTCTTTGGTGCTGGGGTGGTCACATAAGAGAGGGACCACTGTACTGCTGGGTTTGACGTGACATCACATCCGCCTCATTAGTTATTCAAAACTTTAGCTGGTGGTCTACCAAACTCAGCTGACAAAGCGTTTGTACAGAGAAGGTGCATTGCTCGCATGAACTAGATAGAACTCGACGCCAATGGCGTTGATGGGGATGCCTCCGCCCAGTAGACTACACGCCTTATTAAGTTGTGATTTGGGGATGGACATTTGACCTCACAGTAATCCTGACCTGGTGAAATTACTTGCATCAGCCTTGGAGATATTGTGTTCACAAGGTTTTCGGACAGACACTTGACCTCACAGCGACCTTAGACCTTTTGATCTCAAAATCTAATCAGTTCGTGTTTGTCCCAAAGCGCACAAATGATGAAAGTTTGGTGAAATTCCTTTCATTAGCCTTTGAGATATCGCGTTCACAAGGTTTCGGGACGGACAGATGGACGCACGCACGGACAGATGGACAACCCGAAAACATAATGCCTCCTGCACCTTACGGTGGCGGAGGCATAATAAAAATGCCTTACGCTTGAGTTGTTTTAGGTTGTTCGAATCAATCAAACCATGAAACTGATAAGTTTCTTCAGGGTTCCCCGTAAACTAATAAAAAAGGGTGAACGAACACAGGATTTTACAAAAAGACGTCGAGAAAGGTGGCTTTTGAACCTCTCACTGAAATCAAAGGGAGCCGAGTCGAAGCATGCTCGAGTTAGCAGTGATGACTTGGTGAAAGGTTTGTATCTCCCTCTCAGCTACGTCCTTAGTGTTTTCCAAGTACTTTTCTTGCTATGTGTCGTTATTTTATGGTACTTTTTTTTTAGTCACAAAGCGCTAAAGCCCCCAACTGTTTCTTTGTTTCCTCCTCACAAAGTCCATATGCATGAAGGTGGCGACAAAATTCTTACCCAGCCATACAGTTACAATACGCCGTGATCACTTCTCCATCTTGTTGAACTAAGCTCCAGGTCTTTAAAGGGGTTTCTGATGACCTTTGTGAATGATTTACCTGAGAGATGAGAGCCAACACAAGTGAGAATCAAGTGAACTGTTGTTTGTTTGCACTTCAACTTGCAGCACTTTGTTGTAAAGACATGAACGAAAAGCTTAAAAAAAACACACGCGGGCAAAAGCAATACAGGATTCATTGGGCAGCGACTTGATACCGAGGTCCTTTACCCAGCCACATACAAAAAAGTTGTAAGCCTCCATACTCTTCCACACTTTCATCTGTTTTGCGGTGTAGAAGGACGTCTGCAACACCAGATAGTTGGAGATGTCGGGGAACTCGACTGAAGGGTAGTTTTCGAGATCATATGACACATCCTTCTTTCCCAGACTGTAGGGGTCGATTCCATTGCGCATAGCAATCTACTGAATATATCTAAAGCAAGCAATGGCTTCTAGATTACGAGCGTACTCTGATAAGTTATCGCTAATTGTTTGCACTACAGCAGCCGTTTAGACCATCAGCTATTTCACTTCCGGTAAAACCGCTAAGAGAAGTCACGTGACTCAAACCCAGCAATTTGCATTTCCATTTGGAGTCGAGAGTTTTAATGAAATTATGGCGAGCAAGTCAGTATGCATGCTTTTAATTATATTATTAATGTTCAAAATATTCTGTGCAAGACGGACACGTAGTTTAAACCAGTGGAAGTTGGTTTTGAAATTGAGGTCCTGCAGTTGTGTCGATGACAAAACGACAAACATGAAAATAGACGTGAAATCCATTCAGAATTGAGGGAGGAGATATGATTTAACTGAAAACAGACAGGAAAATCAACAAACAAATGACCAAGTTTTGCTCCTCAAGGAAAGATCGATCCAAATCATCGATCAGAAGTAGAATCAGATGAGAAATCAGAGAGGAGAGAAAACTCTAGTGAGAGGCCTGGAAAATTCGTTGATTTGGCCTAACTTGTTAGCAACAAATTTGACAAACCTACGACCAACTTTTGTGCGGAGTGATTAGTTCTTTCAAACAAAACAATTGGAACGGAAATCCGTGGAGAATTGACGGAGGAGATACGATTTAACTGAATTGTGGACGATGGACGGATGACGGACGCAACGCCATGGAAATAACTCATCGGCCTTAAGTGCTGTTCTGGGAACATAAGACAAGAGGACAATGAAATACGAAAAGTATTACACCTCAAGTAACAAAGTGAGAGTTTTAAGTGGAGAAAGCACAAACATTTTCAATCATAAAAACTGCACACATTCAGTAATCTCATGCAAAATGGAATACAAGATACCCAGATACAGCAAACCTCCCTAAGCACAGCAACAGTTTTACTCAGATGGGTAGATCTTGTTAAAGATAAACTTAAGGAAAGCAATGCCTATTTAAAAACTTCCTTTTTGCCCTTCTTTTGTTTCGTTCTTTGGTCCCTTGCCATGTTTAGAGAGTTGAGGCCAAAATTGACTTTAGTGCCTTTTTGCCCATAAAACCCCTTCACATAAGCAATTTTCTTTGGTCCAGGACTTCACTCAGCAGACTCGTATCTGTGGAAAAAGAAGCACAGAGGAATGTGGTATATCTGATTAAAAATTAGGATTTCAGTTCACAGATTAGTATTTTTCTACGTCAAATAACTGTGATTAAAGTGCCATTCCACCATTGGATGTATTCTTTGGCATAAAATACAATATATTTTATGACAACATGACTAGACAGAGAAATCTTTTAGCTTCAAAATGATATATCAAACATAATTTTTTGACAACGACAAGTATATTCATTTTGCGACCAAAGTCACCTACCCTTTTAATTTCCGCGCGGTAGTGAAATGTGATGTCATCGGCAGGTTCCCCTTCTTGTGACGTGGCACAGATTATCAGCAATGGCGGATAGAACGCGATTTCCACTTGTCGATTGCTGTGCCGATATTCACCATTGACTGTCTCCTTTGGGCATCACTTGCTATTTTCCTTCGCTTCTTTTCCGAAGCTGACAATCGCGTTCTATCCGCCATTGCTGATAATCTGTGCCACGTCACACGTGACGTGGTACACAAGAAGGGGAACCTGCCGATGACATCACGTTTCACTACCGCGCGGAAATTAAAAGGGTAGGTGACTTTGGTCGCAAAATTAATATACTTGTCGTTGTCAAAAAATTATGTTTGATATATCATTTTGAAGCTAAAAGATTTCTCTGTCTAGTCATGTTGTCATAAAATATATTGTATTTTATGCCAAAGAATACATCCAATGGTGGAATGGCACTTTAAAAAGAATATAAGAACACTAATGCAGGCACGAGAGACAAAGTCGCACAGGTAAATGTTTTTTGCAGCATCAGTTCACCTAATTCACATTGAAAAGGCCATCAGTTGTGTTGGAAGAGGGGGAAACAACACAGTTCTTAGTTTTCAAAAAGTTCATATTTTGCATTTATGGTGAAGGGGAAAAAATTACTAAAACATTTTTATTTACTTTGTTTTCATAGACGACTTCTTTTCTTATTTGTGGGCTGTAGAAGCAATATGATCAATCCAGTATCTTGTATTTAAAGGTAGACTGCCTTTCAGATTTAGGTTATAAAAAGAATTTTCCTGACACCCAATTATTTTTGTTTAGTGGAACAAAAGCTCCCGAATTCGAATCACAGACTTCCAAATTTATTTATTATTATTAAATAGAACAATTAATGAATTTAGGGCCACATGGCCCTAAATTCTCCACTATTTTTTCCTGCTTCACCACGACGCAATTCAAGATACTACGTCACGCATCACATGGTGGGCTTTCCCCGTTCGCGCAAGGCATTGTGGGATACAAATTTGAAACAGGAGAGAAAAATGGAGGACGCGAGTGTGCGAATGAAACGTGAAAGACCGACTACAGTAACGGAAAGCGAGAAGAAAAGACGTTATGTTGCGAAGGAAAGGAAACGCAGGACCAAACTAATAAATATTGGCGGTCAGCGAGCACCTCGGTGTGATCAGCTGTTCGTTTAGCGACAGAATGATGTAACGGTCAGTGCGCGGTCAAGGTAAACCTGTAGATGGCAGTAATGCAACACTGTGGATGCCAGCTGCCGTAAAACCCAAAAGAAGAAGAAGGTGGTAAACTTGTGCATGCGCACACGGACTTCCTCTGTCTGCTTGACTGCACAAAGCAAGCGATTTCATGCACATTATTTGCTCGGGAATCCCCTCAAATTAAATAACTTCCCAGCCACAGAATTGCCTGTTTTTTTTTTTTTAAGATATTACAGAAATAAACGTATATCACAATAACCAAATTTCAGAGGGAACTGAATTTCACCGGTTTTATGAAATCCAAAGCCTGTCTACTTTTAAATAATCTGTGCTGGAAAAAAAATTATACCAACCCCTTGAGTTAAAGATTTTTAAGGTGGCTTAATACAGCAAAACAAATCCGAGGGGGATTTTTTAAATAAAGAATTCACGATCAAATCAAACAAGGGACACCTGCCAGTCACGTTACAATATTTCTGATCATTTCAAAAATGGGTGGGTTCAAACAAAATACACGCTCCAAGTTGTTTAACACATCTAGAAGTAAATATCGGTCAGTGAGAGCTGAAAGTCCGATCCATCATCTCATTCACGTTAGAATCGATCCATCCATTATCCCAGAGACTCAGATTGTTTTGCAGGTCAAGGGGCCCACAGGGCCCCTCTTGGGGAAAAAACAGGGGCCCATTTCTACAATGGAGGGCCCAGTGATTATCCTTCAGTTGAAGTGAACCTAGTGAGCGAAGCGAGCCCAATGAACAGCTGGGGCAGCCCAGGGGCTGTTTTTTTCTTCTCAATTCTGTTTTTTTTTTTGGTATTAGAAGCCATATGAAGCAATGTAGATGACCAAAATCAATGCTTCAACCAAATATATTGAGATATTGTTTAATCAGTGGCAATATTTTGGAATTCAACCACAGGCCACTATACATCTATATTATGTCCTCCTTGTAAATTATAGCACAAGAATGCGTTTGTTTTTTGCATGCTGTGACGGTCTAATTCTGCTTGTCTCTAATCATCTCTACTTCTCATTTCAGAGAATCAGATGGGATGCTGAATCTTCAATCTTGGGTTCAAATTCAGGCTATGAAATTTGAAAATTAATAATGTCTGATACTAATGATACAACAGTTGATTAAATCATCAGAATCAGGATGTGTGTGTATGTATGTCTATGATTGTTCTGCATGCTGTTCAGTATTTTGTAATGATAGAAAATAAAATAATTGAACTCAATCTCTGAACATTTCTTTAATGTTTGCAGTAGTAGTAGTTGTTGTAAATCCAGTATGACTAATTACCTTGGGTATCAGAGGTATCAGTTTTTTCAGGTGAATGTATTCTCTTTCTGCCGAAGAATGACAAAATAGATGTATTTTTCTTTTTTTCTTATCCATGTTTTCTAGTCTCTTTCGAATATTCGTACATAGACCGTAAGACGCCACCTAGCGAAAGACTTGGATCAGGTTTTACTCGCTTGGGACGCTACAAACGGGGCGGCGTAAATACACGAACGGGTCCGACGTATATTCAATATGGCGGCGGTCAAAACAAATTCATCCGATGCTGAAATCTGTTGAATATCCAGATAATTATGTTGGAAGTTGCATATTTGTGCAAGATTTTCGATATTGAGACCATGAAGTAATACGCCACGAAACATTCCAAACAGGGTATAAAATGCAGGGTATAATATTGGCCCCTGCCCCTCTCGACAATGCGTTCATTATTCGAAATAGTGCGTCTTACACGCGGGCGCGCCAACAATCTGAGTCTCTGATTATCCATTACCGCTTATCCTGTACAGGCAGCTGGGATAGGCAAGCTGGAGCCTATCCCAGCTGACTATGGGTGAGAGGCGGGGTACACACTGGACAAGTCACCAAGTCATCGCAGGGCTGACACATATACCGCTTTTCCACTACCAACGCGGCTGAGCCGTGCGGTGCTGAGTTGGGCTGAGTCGAGCTGAGTGGGGCTGTTGGAATTGCATTTCGACTACAACCGCGCTGAACCGTGCTGGCTGGAAGTGGGTGGACACATTGGGTGGAGTTAGCGAAAGTGGGTGGACGTCACGTGATGCCGTTAGGCGGCGCAAACAGTGACATCAGTGACCTTTTAAGCGGTAGTCTCACGACCTGGATAGTAAACAATAAACATGGAGGACATGGAGTCGTTAGTGTTGCTGGTCTTGGTGCTGTGGCTTGTTGTCACCGACAACGCCAACAAATACTGGCAAGAGCGTATAGATGAGGCGAGGCGCATAAGGCTTCAGAAATTCTCGTAATTCGTAATTCTTCTTCTTCCGGGTTTACGGTGTTTACAGATCCCAGCGTGCTCGCGGGGCGTGTGTGGGCATGTGAGGACACTCCTCCTCACCAATCAGTGCACAGGGGAGTGTCTGCTCACGCCCCTAGCCCCACTTGGCTCGGCTCACTTCAGCCCCACTCCAAAACCGTGCGAGTTTTGGGTGCTGAGTAGGGCTGAAGCGAGCCCAGTCGTGCCGCTTGAGGTAGTCAAAACGCGAGCCATGTTGGGCTGAAGTGAGCTGAAAAAGGGTAGTGGAAAAGGGCCAATAGAGACAAGCAACCATTCACACCTACGGTTAATTTAGAGCCACCAATTAACCTAACCTGGCCACTGGGTTCGAACCCAGAACCTTCTTGCTGTGAGGCGACAGTGCTAACCACTACACCACCGTGCCGCCATTCATGTTTTGATCTCAAACTGAAATGTCCTCAGTGTAGAGCAGAAACAAAATATTGGCCTTATTATTCCAATACTATCTGAGGTAACCCGATTATTAAATAAATATTAAATTACTTTAAATATTAAAGTGGGTCTGACCTTTGTAATCTTTTCCTGAGCTCCTTAATCTGGTCGTTCTTCTTATTCAGAATCTCCTTCATGTTCCGATACGCAGCCGTTTGTTGAAACTTCTTATCTAGTTCCTAAATTAACACACACACAAATATTTTGTGACAACCATATTTTTATGTCCAAAAACATGAGCAATACAGCTTAAAATTAAAAAATTTACTGGAGTTGATTAATTAAGTTGCGTTTTAAAGTTTGTTACACATTATAAATGCTTAGTGTTTTAGTTTCGGATGAATTACGAACGCGGTTTAAGAGTAAAGCCTGGTCTGTGTATTTCTCTTATGGAGAATTTGAAACACTGGTTACTAGGATTACAAGGTACATATTCTAAGAAATGTGAAGTAATTTGGGTACTGATGGTATTAGTAATAATGCGAACAATGGTTCATCGAAATACTAACAATGGGCCTCGTTTATCAAGCTGCATACGAATGAATTTATTCACAGACGCATAGAGGTGCAAATATACTTCACTTTCAGCACGTGTACATTCATTCATGCAGTTGCTATACGAGCGGCATTGTTCACATATTCGCTTGCGTATCTAATGTACAACTGGAGGATTAAAACCCATCAGTCCACTTGGTTTCCAAGTTGCACTCTAATGTTTAGATTTTCATGCACAGCAATGTTACACACATTGATGATCTCCGTTTCTCTTTCAGACTTTCCACAGTAGGCGTGATTGGTGTTCTTTGGCTACATTTCAACTTGAAAACCCTCACTGTATATTTCAAAGTATTTACTAATCTAGAAAATCCAGAAGACTATTACACAAAAGTCTTTATTATTATTCAAACACCAACTGTAATAGGGAAACCATTAGTGCTCAAATAATACATATGCGATTTGAGACACAAAACAGTGTCACATACTGCCTCCACTATACAAGTTGGTATTTGCACCATGCAGACATATTGGATTCATTTCTGAGGATGTGCAGTTAACAGCAAGTATAAACTGATCTTAAAAAAAAGACTGACACATCAACTTGATAGACCACAAATCATGTAATTTGCGTGGATTAGTGCACTTTTAAATATGGAATATACTGTCGAGTTCAAATGGCGTATTTTTAATTACACTTACAGCATTTAGCACACACCTTTGTCCAGAGTGATTGACAGAAATGATCAAAAACGCATCCTCGTCAGGGACTAAGAATACCATTAAAGTGTATGTAACGCCTCTCAACCCCACTTTTTTCCTTGTACAAAGCAACAATCATTATGTTGATTGACCACGTGCTTTCGAACCATAGCTGATCCAAAAGCCCATAATGGAAAATTAATAAAATCAGCCGATTTTCACGGAATTTGCCAAGACTGAACCAGAAGATCCTGAAGGGGTGAGTGACGTCACACGTGTAACAATTCAGGTATCAATTTCGTTCCCGTACGCAGCAGTGGTTAGACCAGTCTTGATATGGAATCATGTTTTGGCGAGAATTCTGATAGTGATTGGGATTCTTATATGTCGGATGAAGGGGCAGATGATTATCAAGGATATTCTGGAGTAAATGGTTATCTTTTCGAGCACCCAAGATGAAAAACTGCCGGTTCACTCAGTTCACGACAGTCCTGCTCACCGCCGATAGCGCACCACCAACCAGAGAGAACTGGAAACACAGACTGGTTTACAGATTTTTATTCTAAGCTGGCCACTGTAAAATATAGGGAAAATATTCACATGTACCTCAGTAAATGCAGAAAGATAATCTTTAAAACGCACACTTATTCAGTGTAATTGCTGAAAGAAAATATGAAGTGGGCGATAATAGGGGAATCGACGAACTGTCCAAATATCAGATCAAATGTCATCTCATCTCATTATCTGTAGCCGCTTTATCCTTCTACAGGGTCGCAGGCAAGCTGGAGCCTATCCCAGCTGACTATGGGCGAAAGGCGGGGTACACCCTGGACAAGTCGCCAGGTCATCACAGGGCTGACACATAGACACAGACAACCATTCACACCTACGGTCAATTTAGAGTCACCAGTTAACCTAACCTGCATGTCTTTGGACTGTGGGGGAAACCGGAGCACCCGGAGGAAACCCACGCGGACATGGGGAGAACATGCAAACTCCGCACAGAAAGGCCCTCGCCGGCCCCGGGGCTCGAACCCAGGACCTTCTTGCTGTGAGGCGACAGCGCTAACCACTACACCACCGTGCCGCCCAGATCAAATGTAATTTATTAAATAATTGGGTTTCTTTTTGCTCCAGTAATTCCCATGTGGTCGTTCTGGTGGTGATGAACACTTGATGAATCAGATTTATTATTAGTACACTGCAAAAAATGATCTCTTGTTGAGAGAAAATATCTTTAATATGGGTGAATTCATCTATTATTTCTTATTAGAAGTTTACTAGAACTCAAATATAAGATTATTTAGCTTACTTGAGATGCTTTTACTAATTTCAAGCCTTAAATTTTCTTATTCTATTGGCAGATAAATTTGCTCATTTTAAGCATTCAATTCTAGAAAGAAGCAAAATTATCTGCCAATAGAATAAGAAAATTTAAGGCTTGAAATTACTAAAAGCATCTCAAAGTAAGCTAAATAATTTTATATTTGAGTTCTAGTAAACTTCTAATAAGAAATAATAGATAAATTCACCCATATTAAAGATATTTTCTCTCAACAAGAGATCATTTTTTGCAGTGTAGGTGACATGAAATCTGCCCGCTTCGTTTGCACACACCTCACTGTCGCTTTAGATTAGTGTCTTTTCTCGGAAATTCGTGAACTGAATGTCCTGTTGTATATGGATTTGAACATCTAAACACAATGCAGCGCTTTCCCATCGTTATTTTTGTAAGATTCCAACAACAATATCCAATTTCAGCGAGTAAACAAGTACGGAGTCAGATGAACAGAAATGACCCAGATAACCGGGGTTCCACGTGTGACGTCATGCGAGATTAGCCCTGAGGCAAGGCAGCCTTTTTCTGGGCTCTGGACGCCGTGATTTATCAATAGTTTTGTGCTTGATAATAAATTAATTAATATTATCCCCCCCGCTTTATTAATTCATTTTGGTTGTTACTAATGATACATATTCATTTTAAAGCATTACAATAAGGCATTACATACACTAAGATAATTTTATGAAAACCAGTAATTTTATAATTATTGCCATTAATCAGAGTATATGATAAAGAAAGCAAGCCAAGACAAAACCATAAATTGAGACAAATAAAACTAATCATTCAATTATGACACCGTATAAATGGAGGACAGCTTTTCCGATACTTTTGTAAATCCAGCAGAAAAGTTTATTTTGGGTTTGGCTTATGCAAACATTTTCATACAACTTTACTAAAAGGCTGATAAATGAGGCCCAAGCTTAGTATTATTAACTGTGTTCGGCAATAACAGAAATGCTAACAATGCCTTGAAATATTGATAAGTTGAATGTGCAACACAGCATCATTAAAGTGCACATCACGGGTCAATTCAGGAGCAAGATCAATGTAATTCTCCTATTTTATATTAAACTTGTCAAATATCTGTCACATTCTGCATTCTCTGTAATTTTTTTACCTTGCACAATACCAGAAAAATTCAGTTGAAAATCAAGCCATTTGAGGCGAATTGGTCCGCCTCTGAAAAAACTTGGCATTTGGATTTCCCGGGAAACATTGATTTTCTTGACGTCCCGTGCGGGACGCCTCCCTCTGAATCCTACATCAGCGCTGGTTTGTTTGAGAAAACGACCTGGTGGTTTTCTGCAAATTTCTTCGTTATCGCGTAATTATTAAAATGGTTAACAGATGTATTGTAGTAGGGTGTAGCAACACCAATCTTGATGGGATTAGTACTCATCGTTTTCCAAAAGACCGGACAATGAGAGAGAAATGGGAGCGCTTGGTTTACACAGGCTGTGCATTTAAACCGTATAAAGCTCATCACGAATCTGGCTCCAGACTCCCTTGGGATTTTTCCAGACGCGTTTTGTTATTTTATTTTTTTCTGCTGTAGACAGATGGCCTTGTGCAAAATTACCCTTCTGGATGAGTGTGTAAAGGGACATACTTTCATATAAAAAAAAAAAACGAAATTGGTCCAGAATATGCACTTTAAGCTGTGCACTGAAACTGAGCAGCATTCAGAATCAATACCTTCTCAGCAAGAGCGAGCTGGTCTTGAACACGGAGTAGCTCATGTTTAGCTGACACCAGGCTGTCCTGTAGATCCTTCTGTGATGCACTACTGGTGCTCAGTGTCCTCTCAAAATCAACCTGCATGGCTGCCATAGTGTCCTCCAGTTCAGAGATCTTCTGAGCATGCATGGCATCCTGAAGGACAACCAAAATATGCCTCTGTAAAAATTTGTTGAGTTTTATTCAGTTTGGCAATCTAATTTGTCTGCCTAACCCAAAGTTCTGTATTTAATGACGCGTGTAAAGCTCCAGCAGTACATACCAAAATCCAGAGAGAAAACAAAAGGCAATAAAAGAAATAACAAGCTCAACTGTGAGCTACTGCTCACTTACGTATACCCCCTGCTCTCGCTTATATCAGAATGCAAGCAATCGAAGGAATAAGACACTTATTATGAATGTTGACTTCAATAAATAATTAACCCTGAAACAAGTAAGTAAAGAGCAGTGTCTCTCCCCAGGGATTTCAAACAGCATCCTGGTAAACTGTCATTTTGAAATAACATTTTGCTTCTTGAAATGGCGTCGAAAACCACCCTATATGTTTCGTAAATACATACAGTCAGTAAACAGGAAGTCGATGTGTGACAGACCTGAAAATGGTATACACGGTATAGAACCCCAAGCTGAAGCTCCGTACCAAATATCAAGCAGCTGTGATTTGTAGCTGCTGAGAAAAACGTCATGAAAATTTTGTAAATCCACGCTATATGGTTCATAAATACATTCAGTTGGTAAACAGGAAGTTGATGTGCGACAGACCTGAAAACGGTATACATGGTATAGAACCCCAAGCTGAAGCACCGTACCAAATATCTAGCAGTTGTGATTTGTAGTTGCTGAGAAAAATGTTATGAAAATTCTGTAAATCCACGCCATATGTTTCGTAAATACATTGTCAGTAAACAGGAAGTCGATGTGAGACAGACCTGAAAACGGCATACACGGTATAGAACCCCAAGCTGAAGCTCAATACCAAATATCAAGAAGTTGTGATTTGTAGTTGCTGAGAAAAATGTTATGAAAATTCTGTAAATCTAATGCCATATGTTTCGTAAATACATACAGTCAGTAAACAGGAAGTCGATGTGCGACAGACCTGAAAACGGTATGCACGGTATAGAACCCCAAGCTGAAGCTCCGTACCAAATATTAAGCAGCTGTGATTTGTAGTTGCTGAGAAAAACATCATGAAAATTTTGTAAATCCACGCTATATGGTTCTTAAATACATTCAGTTGGTAAACAGGAAGTCGATGTGCGACAGACCTGAAAACGGTAAACATGGTATAGAACCCCAAGCTGAAGCTCTGTACCAAATATCAAGCAGCTGTGATTTGTAGTTGCTGAGAAAAACGTCATGAAAATTTTGTAAATCCACGCTATATGGTTCATAAACACATCCAGTCGGTAAACAGGAAGTTAATATGCGACAGACCTGAACACAGTACACACGATATAGAACCCCAAGCTGAAGTTTGGTGCCAAGTACCAAGTGGCTATGATATGTGGTTGCTGAGAAAAAGGGCGTTTCGGACAGACGGACAGAGGTAAACCAGTATAACCCCCTTCTTCAGGACAGGGGTGTAATGAGAAAATCTGTTCCGCAACCAAAAAGCTTGTATGCACTAATTGTGGATTTGTCCCTGTTCACATTGCACATAACTTCAACAGTTGGACTAAAGCCCTCATCATCTCCCCTAATTATAATCATTCAATCAAAGAAGCAAGATAAAGATTGCTTGGGCCAGAGCATGGGGAAACAGATTGTAAGCTGGGATATAGACATACCTGCTGATCTCCCTGGATTTTCTGAAGGTCATTTAGGGCCCTCTCAGCCTCACACTTCTCATCAAGGGCACTCATGGCCTACAACACAGCAGCAGCAGTTAAACAAAGCTTAATATACAGTGACTAAATTTACTTCTATAGGCAGTAAGCTCAAACTCTTCCAGATACCCAAATATATGACCTCTTCCCTAAAATTATCTGCGTGTATGTATTTCCGAGAATGTAATGTGCATGGCAGGAACATTTACAGAGCTTTCCGGTATGAGGTTTTCATGCCCTAAATTTTTTTTTTTCACACTTCCTGGTTTAATCATGGCAAAAGCTTAGGAGTGAAAATCAGGATTAGCTGATGTTTCAGTACAACAGCGAATTCACTGGGTTTCTCCCCTCCTTGAGCTGGTTTGTCAGACTGATGTTACTACAGTAAATATACATTAAATCAATTTATTTTCGAGAATAAATCAGAAACAGTACAAATGCCTACATATCTGAAAATTTGTTCTTGTTCTTTCCTTCTTAGATTTACCTATAACTTGGTTTTAAATGTAGACTACCAGTGAAAAGCTGCTGTCTTGCCTGACTGCAATCAAACTTAAAATCAACCCAGCAGCATAGGGCTGGTGTTATTTGAAAGCTACTCTAAGGCTCTTTGTAATGGTTATAACATAGCGTGTGTGATCCAGAGCCATCAGGCACTTAAGTGCAGATGATTTTCATTTTGGTAATGGCACGGACGGGCATGCCACAAAAGTTCACGTGATCAGTGCGAGCGCTCTCTTTTAACTATGTCTGAAACCTGAAAAAAGCTGATGGAAAGAAATACATTTTAAGTAATGGATCAGATAATATTAACCCAAAGACTAAATCACAAAAAGATCAGGGGCTTGACGCAAAACATCAGTGGCAATTTCAAAAGAGCTGGAAACAGCAATACTTTTTCATCAAGAGCTAGAAGAAAAACATATGCCTCATATGCCAAGAGACTGCTGGAGTAATTAGGGAATTTAATATTACGAGACATAAGAAACAAACCATTCTTGGAGGATGAGAGGGCAGAGAAACTGAAGCAGCTGGAGGCTATTAGTTTCTGGTCAGAAGGAATGTTTTATAACAGCAAACAGGGCATAGAGCATTACTATAGGAATGATTCCAACATTCATGCAGTTATCCGAATCGGCCAATCATGTGAGAGCAGCATAATGCAAAGAAATCCTGCAGATGCAGAAGGAATCATGGAGTTTAAGAGCTTCGGGTAATGTTCACATCAAATATCAGAATGCAAAAAAAAAAAAGTGTGATCTCCATGACTTTGATTGTGGCATGGATATTCCGGAAGGGTTTGAGTATTTCATAAACTGCTGATCTCCTGGGATTTTCACACATAACAGTCTGTAGAGTTTACAAAGAATAGTGGAGAAAATGGAGGATCCCTCAAATTAAGAGAAAGGCAAAAAAAACAATTTGGAATGGCAAGACCAATTCTTTTTTTTTTCTTGCGCTACACACTATAGAGTAGGGTGGGAGTCACTGAAGAAAGATGATTAATTTTTGGAAGTATCTTCATTTTAATTGCGGAGATTCATCCTATTAGAAATAAAAGTAATCTGTTCCATTTAAACAGATCTTTTATCAACTTTTGAGATGTGAAATTAACCTGAATTTTGAAGAAGTTTTGAAGATATGTGAATTCCAAGATATTTAATGGATGACGCACTTGGTTTGAATGACAGATCTCTAGCCCCAGCACTCCAGTGCAGTTCAAAAAATTGGGGTTGTAACTTCATTAACTTCCACATCAAAATCTTCAACTTGTGTACTAGATCCCTTACCTGCATGACTCTTCAAATAGATAATCCCAGAAGCAATTGAACCTCTTCTAAAAATAATCCATTTTTCCATTAGAATTGGCTATGTACCCTAATCTTTTAAACTAGCAGTTATCAAACCCCTGATTAAAAAACCTGACCTCGACCCCTGTCAGCTGTCCAATTATAGGCCAATATCAAACCTCCCCTTTATCTCCAAGATCCTAGAAAAAGATTACGCTCATATCTACATAGGAATAACATCAATGAAATGTATCAGCCAGGATTTAGACCTCATCATAGCACAGAGACAGCACTGGTTAAAGTAGTAAATGACCTATTGTTGGCTTCTGATCAGGGCTGTCTCCCTGCTTGTATTGCTTGGTGCAGCCTGTGACACCACTGATCATTCCATTCTCCTGGATAGACTAGAAAATGCTGTGGGAGTTAAGGGAACGGCCCTCTCCTGGCTCAGGTCTTATTTAACTGATTGCTGTCAGTTTGATGTAAATTGTGATTTTTCTATACATACTGAGGTAAAGTTTGGTGTTCTACAAGGTTCTGTCTCAGGCCCACTGCTTTTTTTCTTTACATATGTTACGTAAAATGTTTTTGCTTCCATAAATGAAATTTTCATTTGAAAACTGTATTTTCTGCTTGCTCAAGCTTTTACCTTATATAAAACTTTGTTGGAAGATATGAAACAATGACTGATGACAAATATGAAAACAATACAAGAAATTAGGGCAAATACTTTTTTCACAGCACTGCATGCAGGAGACTTGGGTTGCACACTGTGCTGTACAAACTCATAAATGCTCACTTCAACCTCTTTACCTGACTTTCCAGTATTCTGAGTCTAGCTCTCAGTTTATCATTCTCTTCTTGTAGTCTGGAAATTTCCTGGTAAACAAAAACAGGACCCATAATCAACACAGACTGATCTGACTTTCAATAGCATACAGAAGCAATTTAATGGATGCGTGTGTAAATTAAATCTAAGATTTTTGTGTATTAAGACGAGGAAAACCACTTTACCTTGTTGAGCAGTTCTGACACTCCTCCCTCATTCAGTGGGGCTAATTTGGGTTTGCTGGATTCATGATTTACCTGAAAAAAAAAAAATACACGGAGTTCAACCCTGTAGACAAGCTTCATGTATACAAGAAATAATGTATGTACATAGTTTAACATAATGGGCCTACTGTATCTTGAAGCACATTCGAACAACTGCCTTGCTTAGATCTTGGAAGGTACAGTGGTGCTTGAAAGTTTGTGAACCCTTTAGAATTTTCTATATTTCTGCATAAATATGACCTAAAACATCATCATATTTTCACACAAGTCCTAAAAGTAGATAAAGAGAACCCAGTTAAACAAATAAGACAAAAATATTATACTTGGTCATTTATTTATTGAGGAAAATGATCCAATATTACATATCTGTGAGTGGCAAAAGTATGTGAACCTCTAGGATTAGCAGTTAATTTGAAGGTGAAATTAGAGTCAGGTGTTTTCAATCAATGGGATGACAATCAGGTGTGAGTGGGCACCCTGTTTTATTTAAAGAACAGGGATCTATCAAAGTCTGATCTTCACAACACATGTTTGTGGAAGTGTATCATGGCACGAACAAAGGAGATTTCTGAGGACCTCAGAAAAAACGTTGTTGATGCTCATCAGGCTGGAAAAGGTTACTAAACCATCTCTAAAGAGTTTGGACTCCACCAATCCACAGTCAGACAGATTGTGTACAAATGGAGGAAATTCAAGACCATTGTCACCCTCCCCAGGAGTGGTCGACCAACAAAGATCACTCCAAGAGCAAGGTGTGTAATAGTCAGCGAGGTCACAAAGGACCCCACAGTAACTTCTAAGCAACTGAAGGCCTCTCTCACATTGGCTAATGTTAATGAGTCCACCATCAGGAGAACACTGAACAACAATGGTGTGCATGGCAGGGTTGTAAGGAGAAAGCCACTGCTCTCCAAAAAGAACATTGCTGCTCATCTGCAGTTTGCTAAAGATCACGTGGATAAGCCAGAAGGCTATTGTAAAAATGTTTTGTGGACAGATGAGACCAAAATAGAACTTTTTGGTTTAAATGAGAAGCATTATGTGGAAAACACTGCATTCCAGCATAAGAACCTTATCCCATCTGTGAAACATGGTGGTGGTAGTATCATGGTTTGGCCCGGTTTTGCTGCATCTGGGCCAGGACGGCTTGCCATCATTGATGGAACAATGAATTCTGAATTATACCAGCAAATTCTAAAGGAAAATGTCAGGACATCTGTCTACGAACTGAATCTCAAGAGAAGGTGGGTCATGCAGCAAGACAACGACCCTAAGCACAAGTCATTCTACCAAAGAATGGTTAAAGAAGAATAAAGTTAATATTTTGGAATGGCCAAGTCAAAGTCCTGACCTTAATCCAATCGAAATCTTGTGGAAAGACCTGAAGCGAGCAGTTCATGTGAGGAAACCCACCAACATCCCAGAGTTGAAGCTGTTCTGTATGGAGGAATGGGCTAAAATTCCTCCAAGCCGGTGTGCAGGACTGATCAACAGTTACCGCAAACATTTAGTTGCAGTTATTGCTGTACAAAGGGGTCACACCAGATACTGAAAGCAAAGGTTCACATACTTTTGCCACTCACAGATATGTAATATTGGATCAAATGACCAAGTATAATATTTTTGTCTCATTTGTTTAACTGGGTTCTCTTTATCTACTTTTAGGACTTGTGTGAAAATCTGATGTTGTTTTAGGTCATATTTATGCAGAAATATAGAAAATTCTAAAGGGTTCACAAACTTCCAAGCACCACTGTAGCAGTAATGTTAATATGAAATATTCTGAGAACAAATGGGAGCCCCAATTACCATCACTGTATCTCATTAGTACACTCAATCCACCTTCAGTTTCTATGATAAATCAAAGTATAGCCCTGGTCATGCTATTGGTCCCAATTATGCTGCACAAGGGGTAAAATTGAAACATCCTTGTATGTACCCAGTACTATACTTTTTGATTTCCTAACACCCTAAAGTTAACAAAATCACAGGGAGTGAGAGCTTAATGGGACTGAGTACACATTATCCAGGCATCTGAATGAAGCAACAAGAAGGCTCTTCTGCTTCAAATAAGGTGGTGTAAACTCAGTGTTTCTAAAATTCACTTTACCGAGGCTTGTCAATGATCCAAGCCAGGTCAACACACTTTCTTTGTGGCAAACCTTGAAAACTTCAGCGGAATCGGAACTCCAGTTACAGAGGTGATTGAGACTCTGTATGTTTATGGAAAATAGTCGAATAAACTTTGGCCAAATGGCACATCTTAAAATTCTCAGCGTTTCAGAAGTTTGTGCATTACACCTATATATGTTAGACTCCACCTTCTCAGAGAGCATTTTTGAATGACTCCAGTTCTTACCTCTTGGAAGACAGCAGCCTACTAGAAATAACTTGGTTATTTATGGAAAACGTCACATACAGAACCATGGGTTTGCATTGCATCTGGTGAGACTGACATTCAATATGCAACTTGAATATTACTACACATTTAAACTATCACCTCTTAGTAGTCCAACCAACCAAGCTGGTGAATTCAAGTACCTGGGGTCAACTGTGCAGGAAAATGGGGGCTGCGATAGTGAGGTGAGAAAGGAGAGTGCAGGCAGGGTGGAGCAGTTGGAGAAGGATTTCAGGAGTCATTTGTGATAGGAAAGTCCCAGCAAAAGTGAAAAGTAAGATGTATAAGACAGTAGTGAGACCAGCTGTGATGTATGGATCGGAGACCGTACCCTTAATGAAGAGACAGGAGGCAAAGTTGGAGGTGGCGGAGTTGAGGATGTTAAGGTTTGCGATGGGAGTGATGAGGTTGGACAGGATAAGGAACGAGCACATCAGAGGGACAGCACATGTGGAGAGCTTGGGAATTAAGCTAAGAGAGATGAGACTGGGATGGTATGGGCACATCCTGAGAAGAGATGCAGAGCATGTTGAGGATGGAGCTGCCAGGCACACGAAAACGAGGAAGGCCAAAGAGGAGATACATGGATGTGGTGAGAGAGGACATGAAAGTGGCAGGTGTGGTAGAGAAGGATGCAGAAGACAGGGGGCAATGGAGACGAAAGAGCCACTGTGGCGACCCCTAATCGGGAGCAGCCAAAAGAAGAAGAAGAAGTAGTCCAACCAACAAGAAATTTCGAGGCTATGCCAAACAGGCAAAAACGATGAACAGTTCCTATCTGGTCCTATATCTGTATGCAACACCGCATATGGCCAAATGGGAGGCTTTGGGTGACTGTGGTCACCTGGAAATAGATCAGGAAAAAAAAAAAAATCATATGAACACTATTAGGACATGTTGTGCTTTTGGTGAAAAATATCTAACATGATCTAATAGGAACCGAAACATGCCAAGTTTTGCAGCGGGACCAATAGTGTGACCAGGGTTATATAATGACAATAATTAAAGTGCTCGTGATTTATGTAAGCATTGATAACAAAATGCATGACCTAACCGATCATTCCATCACCACATGCTTAATTCCTGGTTGTACTGTGAATGCTATAGCATCACTGAACATCACTAAAATGTGCCTTCAAAGAACAAAATGTGGACATGCTTTCAACATCTAATTGCGCGGCATGTTGCATGAGAAGATACCAGAAGTCACAGGTCACAGGTTAAAGGAGATACGCAGAGCCATGGCCTCACTTTCGTTTATAAATGCCTTGAGACCTCAAGAATGGCACAGGAATAGTTTTAAGCGTTAATAAATCTAATGTAGTAATTTTTACGATTCAAGTGATTCATATAGGTAGCAGTCTGAGTGAATGACCTTGACGTCCGTAACGTCACAGCAGGAAGGCTATCGGTCTCATCGCCATTTCCGCTATACTAAAACGCAGAGCTGACTGCAACGCCGATCCTCCATTTTGATAACAAAAACAGCACGCTGTTTACCTGCATTTAGATTAATACATGCAACTTGTATTGTGTGTTTAAGTTACCGGTATAAGATTATTTAATTTGTTTCAGAATGTGATTGTCTCAGTTCATCTGATTATTTAATTAGCCTTTTACGTTTTATCAGTGAAAATTCATGCATGTTGCATAAGTTACAACACCTATCCTGTTTTAATGAGAGTCAACCCACAATCAATGAAGTCAAATCAGTCTTAGTTGAGCAAGTCGGTAACGGTATTTCTTACATTCACCATAAATTTTTATTTATATGACTTTGGTCTATAGCTGTCAAAGGCCTCGGCCTTAAAACCGGTTCCTGCTGTGACGCCACGCACTCAGGGCTGGCTGGCTCAGCGGGGCGGCTCGAATGCCAACTTTGTGGTCGATTTTAACTCTCAAAAATATATATTTTTTATTCCCATTTATGCAGCATACAAGAGTCAAGGATGGAGATACTATCCACTCAGAAACGTATTTAAAAATAAAGGTTCTGCGTATGGGTAGTATCTCACTGGGCTGCGACAGCCCGCGACTAGTTGGAGACACAACAATTGCAATAAAATATGCTAATTAGCCACAATTTTCACTTGGAATCACACTGAATTGATATTCGCATATTTTACCGCAATTGTTGTGTCTCCAACTAGTCGCAGGCTGTCGCAGCCCGGCTTTCCCTCGGCAGGCAGGGAAGTAGAGGAATCCTCACGGAAGCTGACTTGAAAAGGGTTCGCGACGGCTTTGCGACACCAGCGATGCATTCGTGGCTATTCTGAGAGAAATTTTGTCACGCGAATTTTTTGAACATGTTCAAAATTTTAGCGACGAAGGAGCGACACTTTGCGACTCATGCGAGGGAATTGAGAAGCCCCGCGAATGTTTCAAGACACTTTTGAAACTCTCTCGCGAATGACGTTCGCAATTTTTCGCAAGCTGTCGCAGCCCAGTGAGATACTGGCTTATCTCCTTTAACCTAATGAAGGTATGAAGCCCAAGTGCACTGCGCATACTCAAATCTCTCTATTTGAAATTGCAGACTCAAAAGCACAAACCTTGCTGTTGGTTTGAAAATCAGTCTTTTCAAATGCTGCTACTTGTTCCAGTAATTCTCTGTGGGAGGTAAAAGGAAAGAGAAAAATCACAGGTGAAAGTGAGTCAAGAAAGGAAGAAAAGAGCCAAGGCGAGGAAATGAGATTTGACTTCATACATTATTACTTGCATGTCCCATACAGGGCAACAAACAGTAGGACCGAAACATTTTTGTGGCATTTTATTTGACTTTATCAAGCAAAAATCAAGTACATTCATACACTTACAGAGCAATAAAAGCAGTTGAAATCCATAATCGATGGCCTACAAACGCAGTCAGTCAGTCATCGTCTTAATTTTTAAAATCAAACACGGTTTACATGTCTGAATCTGTTTGAATTGCGATTTTAGCGTTGCTAATTAAAGCACTGGATCTTTCAAGATGGCCAGGGTCTCTAAAAGAGGATACTCAACACATGTTTTGACAGGATTTTAGGTGGGAACCTTAAGCAAACTATAGCTTTCTTTGTTGCTGTTAACCCTGAAAAAGAACTTTTCACTGGTATAACTGTCATGAAATTGTTGTGATCGGTGAGTAGAAAGAAACATGGATGAGCCTCAACTGTTAATCCCAATATACATTTCCGTCTGAAAGTATTGTAATGGCAAAGCCAATTCTGTTGTTTTTGGTACACACTGAAGTCATTTGTGTTTGAGATGAATACAAGACGAATACAAGAAGACTGATCTGATTTTCCACTTTTATTTTCTGATGCTGCATCTAGAAGTGTTAAACAATTAAATAATACTGGCTTTTTTTTCATGGTATATCAGATATATTCCATTCAGCTAGCATGATATTGAACGAGTCGAAGAGGAGCTCCATATCATGCTAGCTGAATGGAATATATCCGATATACCACGAAAAAAAAAGCCAGCCAATATTATTATTATACATACACACACTCTTCATATCAGCATTCTCGAAGGCCAACGTGAACTTACCTGCGACTCAGTGCTGTTAGCGCGGCAGTCCAATTACCTTCTAGCTGGTCTAGTATTAGTGAAGGCCAATGCTAGTGCAGTCAAGCCAAATATTATTATTATTCAACTACACACAACAGCCAAAATTCTCTCAAACTCTTCCGCTTTTAATGAAGCAAACCTCGCAGCTATGTTTGTTTACAAACTGTCCCAGTCACTCCCTAGCATGGAAGTTTTACATCTCCGACGTGTCTCTTTTCCAGTTTTTCGATGTCCGTTGGTATGTTTTTCTCTTGTAAATACGCGTGACGAATATATAATGAAGTTCTGGTAGCCATTTGAGTGTTCAGCACGTCTTTAGTTTCAGTTTATTTATTTAGTGCTTAAACCTCACACTGGATTAGCCTTGTCTTCTCTCTTTACCAGCTGACAAAGAAATGATTCTGCATATGCACAGCAGAAAAGTTGTCATTGGGTCTTCACATGAGCTCCAATGTGTGATGTGTTGTCTTGACAATGTGCAATATTGTAGCAATATTGCACACTCATTCACCATTGGGCAGAGTGGTATAATACATGGAGGATAAGTGATATGATAACAATATTGCATGACATCAATAAACCCACTAGAAGGGAACAGAATACCTGCTTTTATTCCATGGAAAAAGTGGCCTGGATGTATAATAATTTAGAATATGGAACAACTCAGAACACCTTTGATTTGAACCCAATCATTTTTCAAGTGATCAAAAATGTAGAAACATGTGACTGTCAGATGCTTCTTTTTGTCTAGATGTGCCCTGTTAGATTGATTGTTTAAACAATTAATAGCTCTGAATATCTACTCTCGGTTAGAGCACTGGGTTCCGACTGCAAATGCTGCATTTGTTGTTAAAAAGGACAAACCAGCATGAAGACCAGAAAGCTGTCTATGGGAGAAAAGAAGTCCATTTTGAAGCTGAGAAAAGATTGAAAATTCATGAATGTACCGTAAATACAGAAGGTTTACCTCAAGATGCAAATCGCTGGTAACACTCAAGGACAGAAGTCAGATTAGACTTTGTTTAAAAAACATTTAAAAAAAAATCCTGCCCAGTTCTGGAACAAAATTCTTTGGACAGATAAAACCAAGTTTAATTTGTACCACTACGATGGGAAGAGAAAAGCACTGGGAAAGAAAGGAAGGGCTCACGACCCAGAGTATATCAAATCATTTGTCAAATGTGTTATAGCATGGGCATGTATGGCTGCCAATTGAACTGGGTCACTGGTGTTCATAATGACCTAAATCAGGGGTTCTCAAACTTGTCTGCTTTAAGGCCCACCTATTCATACTTGTAACGAGTTGGGGCCCATTAAAAAAAGATCCCCAATTATTTTGGCTCATCTATTCTATTAGAATCTAATAATCTACTGCAAAGTGGATTAATGGGATGCAACATCACTCCCTGTTACAGATGGGAGCCCAGGAATTAAATAAATGCAATAAAAGCAAACTGTTTTTAATTGTAGGTATTGTATTTAAAACTCTATGGATGTGTCGGAAGCCAAACCATGCATGCAGGGCATGCTCAGTCAAAAGAGATTCATGATCCAAAAGTGGAGTCTGGTCCATTAACACAAGAACTTATTGCCATGTTTGTGTTCAGCAAACAAGCAAGTGATTAAAACCAAGAAGTACGCTCAAAAGAAGTGGATATAGAAACCACTCAATGGGATAGAGCCTTAAATGCTGACAAAGAAGGATTTTTCCTAGGAGTTGGAAAATTATCCATCCGCTGAGTTCCCCAACATCTCAATAATACCTGCTGCTGCAGACATCGTTCTACATGGACACACAGACGAAAATCTGGAAGAGCATGGAGACGTACAACTTTTTATATGTGGCTGGGTTAAAGATCTGGGGATCAGGACATGACAAGATAGACGGCGGTAGACGGATCCAAGTGTGGGAAGAGTGTTTATGAGCAGGTGTGATATTTACAAAAGCAAAGCAGAATCATAAAGTGGAGTATTTATACAGCATTATAAAACATGACTAGAAACAAATGTGATGGCAATAATACTTCGCAAAGCCTCTGTGAAAACAGCGTCCATGTCTGCGTGTGCGGATTGCACTTAAATCAGTATCAGGTCCCAAGAGCACGCGCAATGCGCTCCGTGAGCGAGCACAGCTGTTCAAGCTGCACCAGACTCAAGCGCGCAAAGGCATGACAGTCAAGTGTTCACCTACTGTGTGACCACAATTTTTAGCTCACGTGTATATCGCCATGCACCGCCGCCAAAATGCCTCATTTTCTTCGATAACCCATCGCAAAGCATCGCGAGCTGTAGTGTGACCGTAGCTTAATGAAGCAGATGCGATGTCGGATGCAACCCAGCAATTGTACCCCACTACCAGTAAAAATTAGCTTCAACTTGGGAAAAAAACAAAACTCGCGGCCCACTAGATGGCACTTCATGGCCCAGTAGTTGAGAAACGCTGATCTAAAAACACATTGTAAAATCAACCCAAGAACAACGTAATGCAAAGAAATGGAATGTTCCTAAATAGCTGAGTAAGTCACCTGACCTCAACCCAATTGAGCATTCTTTTCACTTACTGGAGGCAGAAAGGCCTACAAACAAGCAACAACTGAAGGCAGCTGCAGTAAACGCCTGGCAAAGCATCTTCAGGGAGGAAACTCAGCATCTGGAGATGTCCAAGGGTTCCAGCTTTCATACAGTCATTGCAAATCCTTTGCAGCCATCCATAGATCAAAAATAATCCTTATAATTACATGAGTTTGTTCAATTACTTTTGAGTCAGTGAAAATTGAGAGACTGTGTAATAAATGGTTATCATTCCTAAACGGTTAATGCAATATTTTTGTTCAACCCCATGAATTAAAGCTGAAATTTTATATTATCAAATATTGATTGCTTCATTTCATTTCAAGTCCATTGTGTTAGTCGACAGAGGCAAAAATGTGAAAATTGGCACTGTCCACATACTTATGGACCCAACCGTATGGGTCAAATTTTTAACATATAAAATGATGAACCACCTTTCAAAATCAGTTTCACACTTAAGATATATGAGCTTACAAAACAGCAATGCTATGCTGTGCTTTGAAATGACAGCAACACAAAGTCTAAAGTGAACACCGTTTTCTCTGCCTGTGTGTTTAGATAAGCTGTAATGAGAAGTTTGGTCCGAAGCTGCTGGAAATAGAAGGCCACCGGCTACACGCGCATGCACACGATGGGCGTGATTTGTGTTTCCTCTGTTCTCTGCAACATGGCCATGGAAACCACAGCGGTTACGTTAACTACATGCACAGGAACTTCGCTGTGTTCATCTCAACGATCACAGCAAAACCTCAAAACTGTGAAAACAACATGCCATGGAAAGTTCACCTGAAGCATGTTCTTCTTACCCTTAAAACTATAAATGTGTTCGGCACATGGCAGTTGCATGAAGACGGCTTTGCACTTTTTAACAGTTTGGTGAAAACATTTGCAAGCAGTAAAATCCGCTCAAATAGTTTAAACACACTCAATTTTAACCGAATGCTGAAAGAAATGATCTACCCCAGGGGTTCTCAACCTTTTCTGCTTTAAGGCCCACTTATTCATACTTATAACGAGTCGGGGCCCATTAAAAAAAGATCCCCAATTATTATGACTCATCTATTCTATTAGAATCTAATAATCTATTGTAAAGTGGATTAATGGGATGCAACATCACTCCCTGTTACAGATGGGAGCCCAGGAATTAAATAAATGCAATAAAAGCAAACTGTTTTTAATTGTAGGTATTGTATTTAAAACTCTATGGATGTGCCAGAAGCCAAACCATACATGCAGGGCGTTCTCAGTCAAAAGGGATTAATGATCCAAAAGTGGAGTCTGGTCCATTAACACAAGAACTTATTGCCATGTTTGTGTTCAGCAAACGAACAAGTTATTAAAACCAACAAGTACACTCAAAAGAAGTGGATATAGAAACCACGCACTGGGATAGAGCCTTACACGTTAACAAAAATAGGATTTTTCCTAGGAGTTGGAAAATGATCCATCCGTTGAGTTCCCCGACATTTCAGACTGCCTGGTGCTGCAGACATCGTTCTATACGGACACACAGATGAAACCTGGAAGAGCATGGAGGCGTACAACTTTTTATATGTGGCTGGGTTAAAGATCTGGGGATCAGGACACAAAGATAAGCCCTGTATCGTTTATGCCCGGGTAAGGAGGCATTTTTAGGCTTTTTGTATCCGTCTTTGTGATGGTTGCTAGGACACTACAAGTTTTAGTATCTGGTGTAAACAAACCACAGCCACTCGATTCTCAATCCTCCCTGCTTTTCTCTTCCAGCAGGCGTCATGCAGGCATCACAGATCCAAATAACTTACTCACAAATGTATTTATTTATTCTGCCCACTGTGCGCGTGCATGCTCTCTCTCTGTCTCTATCTCTCCATGTATGTGTGCGCGAGCCTGCACGGGTTAAATGCAGAGGAGGAATGTGACAAAAATAAAGGCTTCTTGTTCTTAATTTACCCACAAATGTATTTATTCCACTTGAAAAGTGTTCAGCAAACCAGCTACTGGATTTGGGACACGACGACATCCTGAAACTATTTAGTATTTAGCTTCAAACTTGAAAAAAATTTGCGGCCCACTAGATGGTGGTTCGCGGCCCAGTGGTTGAGAAACACTGCTCTACAATATGTTTCATGCTGACATTTGCTATTACTAGTTACACTGTAGGCGGTACGGTGGTGTAGTGGTTAGCCCTGTCGCCTCACAGCAAGAAGGTTCTGGGTTCAAGTTCAGCAGTCGACGGGGGCCTTTCTGTGTGGAGTTTGCATGTTCTCCCCGTGTCTACATGGGTTTCCTCTGGGTGCTCCGGTTTCCCCCACAGTCCAAAGACATGCAGGTTAGGCTAACTGGTGGCTCTAAATTGACCATAGGTGTGAATGTGAGTGTGAATGATTGAGAGGAGAAAACCTCTATAATAATCCAGTAGAAGGCAACAGAAAACCACTACTGTAATGTTCCCTAGAGACTTTGATGGCTGAAGCTGTCAGAGTGGCCACGTCACTGTAGTGATACAGATGAAAATGGATGGAATTACACTGTATGACCAAAAGTATGTGGACACCTGATCATCACACTTGTAAGAGTTTGTTGGACATCCGATTCCTACTTGCTCATTCCCCCAGAGGTAAATGTATGGAAATGAAAATTGTCTCACATTCATCTTTTGGTCTCAAACCCAAATGTCTTCATTGTATCGCAAAAACAAAATGATTAGTCTGGCCATTCCAATACTTTCAGAGGGGACTGTACTTTTGGCCATATATAGTGTACTATATTGCAACTTGAAAGAAAAAGAAAAGCTGCTTGGTGCAGTGTCTCTTTGTATTAACAACCAAGTTTAATCATTCGTAAGATGTCAATGACCCAAATACATTTTAAGCACATTCAATTTTATGGGAATGGGGGAACGACACATCAATTAACACACCTTCATTGGTTTATGGGCCACTTCAGTGCTTTATACACGAGGGGTTAAGTTCGCATGACTGTAGACGACAGATTTGGACAAAAAGGCATTGCAGCCTGTTCTGCAGAAACCAGTGGTAGTAAAATACTGCTCGAGGTTCATGTCTTTTTATCACCACAGTGATTCTATGCGTATTCAGATATGAAGATATTTTCATGACACACAATATTTAGGTTCACTTACAGAGTGACAGTCATTATTTCTTACTAAAGTCCCCCAAAATGGGTCTGTTATGTACCTGCTCTCCAGCTCAGAGATATCAGTCTGCAATTTCAGGTAGAATTTCTCAGCCTGGGAGAAGAGCTGGCGCAGAAGCAGGACATTGGTGTGAGCCGTGTTGATGAGCTCCATCTCCACCTCTCCACGCACCACAACCTGCAGCCCATCCAGCATGTCCGTTACCTCATCCACCGTAAACGTTTCCTCAACCAGTCTAGAGGGAGAATGACAGTTTGTAATTGACAGAGTTGCTGTTTGAGCCAATTTTATTTGTCGAATTCCACTGAGGGAGAGAAAGAGGTTGTGTGTGAAAGGGGAAAATGCAGGGAGTGGGTGAGTTCGGTAAAAAGAGAAATAAAGTGAGAGAAAGATTGAGTGAGGCAGATAAGTGTAAGAAGGTATATTATTATACATACGGTACAGGACACTTTTGAGATGGAATAAGAACATGTATTCTATTCCCTTCGGTTTGATAGCATGCAATATTGTTAGCATATCGCTTATCCTAAGTGTATTACGTCACTCTACCCAATGGAGAATGAGCGCTGAATATGGTTTACGATATTGCATGGTTGTCAAGACAACATAACATCATGCATTTCTTTGTTCGCCAGGAAAGATGCATTGCACACCCGAAAAGCTACCAAAACTTCATTAGATATTCATTCATTCTCATCATCTCTAGCCGCTTTATCCTTCTACAGGGTCGCAGGCAAGCTGGAGCCTATCCCAGCTGACTACGGGCGAAAGGCGGGGTATACCCTGGACAAGTCGCCAGGTCATCACAGGGCTGACACATAGACACAGACAACCATTCACACTCACATTCACACTCACGGTCAATTTAGAGCCACCAATTAGCCTAACTGCATGTCTTTGGACTGTGGGGGAAACCGGAGCACCCGGAGGAAACCCACGCGGACACGGGGAGAACATGCAAACTCCACACAGAAAGGCCCTCGCTGGCCACGGGGCTCGAACCCGGACCTTCTTGCTGTGAGGCGACAGTGCTAACCACTACACCACCGTGCTGCCCTCATTAGATATTCTTCACGCATATTTACAAGAGAAAAACATACCAATGGACATTAAAAAACTGAAAAAGTGTGTGTATAATAATAATAATAATAATAATAATAATAATAATAGTTGCTAGCTGAATGGAATATCTCATATACCATGAAAAAAGACAGCCAATATTATTGAAATATAAAAGGTAGTAGGCTAAAATACAGGTTATAAACATGGTCCAGGAAGTGAAAATATGGCCTCTCACCTGCTGTCTTTGAGTTCCTGAAAGCACGAGTCAATGGTCTTCAGTCGCAGGAGCCTCTTGGAGCGAGCAAAGCGCATGTAGTTTATGACCTCATTCTGGTGTTGTTCATTGAACCCAAAATCCGCCTGCAATTTTGGACAACAGAAACACTTGTTTATCATGACTCAAAAAAAAAAAAAAAACAACAAAAACAAAAACATCCAACATGCATACACTCAGCAGGCGGCTTATTAGGCACTCCTCCCTTCTATATACAGTGGTGCTTGAAAGTTTGTGAACCCTTTAGAATTTTCTATATTTCTGCATAAACATGACCTAAAACATCATCAGATTTTCACACAAGTCCTAAAAGTACAGTGCCTTGCAAAAGTATTCATACCCCTTGAACTTTTTCACATTTTTCCGCCTTACAACCACGAACTTAAAAGTTTTTTATTGAGATTTTATGTGATAGACCAACACAGAGTAGCACATAATTGTGAAGTGAAACGAAAATGATAAATGGTCTTCAAAATTTTAAACAAATAAAAATCTGAAAAATGTGGTGCGCATTAGTATTCAGCCCCCTGTACTCTGATACCTCTAAATACAATCCAGTGCAATCAATTGCCTTCAGAAGTCATCTAATTAGTTAATAGAGTCCTACTGTGTGTAATTTACTCTCAGCATAAATGCACTTGTTCTGTGAAGGCCTCAGTGGTTTGTTAGAGAACACTGAAGAACAAACAGCATCATGAAGACCAAAGAACTCACCAGACAGGTCAGGGATAAAGTTCTGGAGAAGTTTAAAGCAGGGTTAGGTTATAAAACAATATCCCAAGCTCTGAACATCTCAAGAAGCACTGTTCAATCCATCATTCAAAAATGGAAAACGTATGGCACAACTGCAAACCAACCAAGACATGGCCGTCCACCTAAACTGACAGAGCGAGCAAGGAGAGCACTGGTCAGAGAAGCAGCCAAGAGGCCCATGATCACTCTGGAGGAGCTGCAGAAATCCACAGCTCAGGTGGAAGAATCTGTGCACAGGACAACTATAAGTCGTACACTCCACAAATCTGGCCTTTTTGGAAGAGTGGCAAGAAGAAAGCCATTGTTGAAAGACAGGCGTAAGAAGTCCCATTTGCAGTTTGCCAGAAGCCATGTAGGGGACACAGCAAACATGTGGAAGAAGGTGCTTTGGTCAGATGAGACCAGAGTTGAACTTTTTGGCCTAAATGCAAAGCGCTACGTGTGGCGGAAAACTAACACTGCTCATCACCCTGCACACACCATCCCCACTGTGAAATATGGTGGTGGCAGCATCATGCTATGGGGATGCTTTTCTTCAGCAGGGACAGGGAAGCTGGTCAGAGTTGATGGGAAGATGGATGGAGCTAAATACAGGGCAATCCTGGAAGAAAACCTGTTGGAGGCTGCAAAAGACTTGAGACTGGGAAGGAGATTCACCTTCCAGCAAGACAATGACCCTAAACATACAGCCAGAGCTACAATGGAATGGTTTAGATCAAAGAATATTCATGTGGTAGAATGGCCCAGTCAAAGTCCAGACCTAAATCCCATTGAGCATCTGTGGCAAGACTTGAAAATTGCTGTTCACAGACGCTCTCCATCCAATCTGGCTGAGCTTAAGCTATTTTGCAAAGAAGAATGGGCAAAAATTTCAGTGTCTAGATGTGCAAAGCTGGTAGAGACATACCACAAAAGACTTGCAGCTGTAATTGCAGCAAAAGCTGGCTCTACAAAGTATTGATGCAGGGGGGCTGAATACTAATGCACATCACATTTTTCAGATTTTTATTTGTTTAAAATTTTGAAGACCATTTATCATTTTCGTTTCAATTCATAATTATGTGCTACTCTGTGTTGGTCTATCACATAAAATCTCAATAAAAAACTTTTAAGTTCGTGGTTGTAAGGTGGAAAAATATGAAAAAGTTCAAGGGGTATGAATACTTTTGCAAGGCACTGTAGATAAAGAGAACCCAGTTAAACAAATGAGACAAAAATATTACAATTGGTCATTTATTTATTTATTGAGGAAAATGATCCAATATTACATATCTGTGAGTGGCAAAAGTATGTGAACCTCTAGGATTAGCAGTTAATTTGAAGGTGAAACTAAAGTCAGGTGTTTTCAATCAATGGGATGACAAGTAGGTGTGAGTGGGCACCCTGTTTTATTTAAAGAACAGGGATCTATCAAAGTCTGATCTTCACAACACGTGTTTGTGGAAGTGTATCAGGGCACGAACAAAGGAGATTTCTGAGGACCTCAGGAAAAGCGTTGTTGATGCTCATCGTGCTGGAAAAGGTTACAAAACCATCTCTAAAGAGTTTGGACTCCACCAATCCACAATCAGACAGACTGTGTACAAATGGAGGAAATTCAAGACCAATCTTACCCTCCCCAGGAGTGGTCGACCAACAGAGATCACTCCAAGAGCAAGGCATGTAATAGTCGGCGAGGTCACAAAGGACCCCAGAGTAACTTCTAAGCAACTGGAGGCTTCTCTCACATTGGCTAATGTTAATGTTCATGAGTCCACCATCAGGAGAACACTGAACAACAATGGTGTGCATGGCAGGGTTGCAAGGAGAAAGCCACTGCTCTCCAAAAAGAACATTGCTGCTCGTCTGCAGTTTGCTAAAGATCATGTTGACAAGACAGAAGGCTATTGGAAAAATGTTTTGTGGACGGATGAGACCAAAATAGACCTTTTTGGTTTAAATGAGAAGCGCTATGTTTGGAGAAAGGAAAACACTGCATTCCAGCATAAGAACCTTATCCCATCTGTGAAACATGGTGGTGGTAGTATCATGGTTTGGGCCGGTTTTGCTGCATCTGGGCCAGGACGGCTTGCCATCATTGATGGAACAATGAATTCTGAATTATACCAGTGAATTCTAAAGGAAAATGTCAGGACATCTGTCCATGAACTGAATCTCAAGAGAAGGTGGGTCATGCAGCAAGACAACGACCCTAAGCACACAAGTCGTTCTACCAAAGAATGGTTAAAGAAGAATAAAGTTAATGTTTTGGAATGGCCAAGTCAAAGTCCTGACCTTAATCTAATCGAAATCTTGTGGAAAGACCTGAAGCGAGCAGTTCATGCGAGGAAACCCACCAACATCCCAGAGTTGAAGCTGTTCTGCATGGAGGAATGGGCTAAAATTCCTCCAAGCCGGTGTGCAGGACTGATCAACAGTTACCGCAAACGTTTAGTTGCAGTTATTGCTGCACAAGGGGGTCACACCAGATACGGAAAGCAAAGGTTCACATACTTTTGCCACTCACAGATACGTAATATTGGATCATTTTCCTGAATAAATAAATGACCAAGTATAATATTTTTGTCTCATTTGTTTAACTGGGTTCTCTTTATCTACTTTTAGGACTTGTGTGAAAATCTGATGATGTTTTTGGTCATATTTATGCAGAAATATAGAAAATTCTAAAGGGTTCACAAACTTTCAAGCACCACAAACCAGTTCCTAATCTGTTTACATGCACTGTTATGATTCCGGTTTTTGATTTCTAATGTGCAACATTAGAAATCATCGCTTTGCCATTATGGATTATTCTGTGTAGAATGATGGACAAAATGGGGTTTAAAAAACAAATTTAATCAAAAGAGCAAAGTGTGCAAAGGCTGAAGTGGTCTGAAGTCTTTCAGAACCTGTGGTATTAAATCTAATACTAATTAACTTGTGCGATGAATCAGGCTTTAGAGCATTGGGGCTTCCAGCTGGATGAAATATTCTGGTCCCATGTCCAAATATTCTACAGAGTCGGATTATAATCCCATGCACCCGTGGCTACTGTGCAGGTTAATACAAGATAAACCATGGCGTCTTCAGGAGGACAGATGCTATTAGCAGCCGACTTACAAACAAACTATGGCATTTGTAGCCAATAAACAGTCCAAGGTCCAAGTGCTAACGGATGGCGTCCCACAGAATGCAGTGTTTCGGAGCTAACCAGAGAACAGCTACTAGCACACAGTTCACTAGAGGAGCTCCAGGGACATCTCCGTGTTTCTTCTCTGTTATTATCCTGCACACTATCAGCCAGCTAACACTATAGCTCGTCATATGTTTAACGATGCTGTCAGTGAACTCACTCCTCACTCTGAGATCACCATCCAGTCTCAGTAACTAGCAGTTCAGTAATGCAGTGAGCTCGCTCCTCACTCTGAGATCACCATCCAGTCTCAGTAACTAGCAGTTCAGTAATGCAGTGAGCTCGCTCCTCACTCTGAGATCACCATCCAGTCTCAGTAACTAGCAGTTCAGTAATGCAGTGAGCTCGCTCCTCACTCTGAGATCACCATCCAGTCTCAGTAACTAGCAGTTCAGTAATGCAGTGAGCTCGCTCCTCACTCTGAGATCACCATCCAGTCTCAGTAACTAGCGGTTCAGTAATGCAGTGAACTCACTCCTCACTCTGAGATCACCATCCAGTCTCAGTAACTAGCGGTTCAGTAATGCAGTGAACTCACTCCTCACTCTGAGATCACCATCCAGTCTCAGTAACTAGCGGTTCAGTAATGCAGTGAGCTCGCTCCTCACTCTGAGATCACCATCCAGTCTCAGTAACTAGCAGTTCAGTAATGCAGTGAACTCACTCCTCACTCTGAGATCACCATCCAGTCTCAGTAACTAGCAGTTCAGTAATGCAGTGAACTCGCTCCTCACTCTGAGATCACCATCCAGTCTCAGTAACTAGCAGTTCAGTAATGCAGTGAACTCGCTCCTCACTCTGAGATCACCATCCAGTCTCAGTAACTAGCAGTTCAGTAATGCAGTGAGCTCGCTCCTCACTCTGAGATCACCATCCAGTCTCAGTAACTAGCGGTTCAGTAATGCAGTGAACTCACTCCTCACTCTGAGATCACCATCCAGTCTCAGTAACTAGCGGTTCAGTAATGCAGTGAGCTCGCTCCTCACTCTGAGATCACCATCCAGTCTCAGTAACTAGCAGTTCAGTAATGCAGTGAGCTCGCTCCTCACTCTGAGATCACCATCCAGTCTCAGTAACTAGCAGTTCAGTAATGCAGTGAGCTCACTCCTCACTCTGAGATCACCATCCAGTCTCAGTAACTAGCGGTTCAGTAATGCAGTGAGCTCACTCCTCACTCTGAGATCACCATCCAGTCTCAGTAACTAGCAGTTCAGTAATGCAGTGAACTCACTCCTCACTCTGAGATCACCATCCAGTCTCAGTAACTAGCAGTTCAGTAATGCAGTGAACTCGCTCCTCACTCTGAGATCACCATCCAGTCTCAGTAACTAGCAGTTCAGTAATGCAGTGAGCTCGCTCCTCACTCTGAGATCACCATCCAGTCTCAGTAACTAGCAGTTCAGTAATGCAGTGAGCTCACTCCTCACTCTGAGATCACCATCCAGTCTCAGTAACTAGCAGTTCAGTAATGCAGTGAACTCGCTCCTCACTCTGAGATCACCATCCAGTCTCAGTAACTAGCAGTTCAGTAATGCAGTGAGCTCGCTCCTCACTCTGAGATCACCATCCAGTCTCAGTAACTAGCAGTTCAGTAATGCAGTGAACTCACTCCTCACTCTGAGATCACCATCCAGTCTCAGTAACTAGCAGTTCAGTAATGCAGTGAGCTCGCTCCTCACTCTGAGATCACCATCCAGTCTCAGTAACTAGCGGTTCAGTAATGCAGTGAACTCACTCCTCACTCTGAGATCACCATCCAGTCTCAGTAACTAGCAGTTCAGTAATGCAGTGAACTCACTCCTCACTCTGAGATCACCATCCAGTCTCAGTAACTAGCGGTTCAGTAATGCAGTGAACTCACTCCTCACTCTCAGATCACCATCCAGTCTCAGTAACTAGCAGTTCAGTAATGCAGTGAACTCACTCCTCACTCTGAGATCACCATCCAGTCTCAGTAACTAGCAGTTCAGTAATGCAGTGAGCTCGCTCCTCACTCTGAGATCACCATCCAGTCTCAGTAACTAGCGGTTCAGTAATGCAGTGAACTCACTCCTCACTCTGAGATCACCATCCAGTCTCAGTAACTAGCAGTTCAGTAATGCAGTGAACTCACTCCTCACTCTGAGATCACCATCCAGTCTCAGTAACTAGCAGTTCAGTAATGCAGTGAACTCACTCCTCACTCTGAGATCACCATCCAGTCTCAGTAACTAGCAGTTCAGTAATGCAGTGAACTCACTCCTCACTCTGAGATCACCATCCAGTCTCAGTAACTAGCGGTTCAGTAATGCAGTGAACTCACTCCTCACTCTGAGATCACCATCCAGTCTCAGTAACTAGCGGTTCAGTAATGCAGTGAACTCACTCCTCACTCTCAGATCACCATCCAGTCTCAGTAACTAGCAGTTCAGTAATGCAGTGAACTCACTCCTCACTCTGAGATCACCATCCAGTCTCAGTAACTAGCAGTTCAGTAATGCAGTGAGCTCGCTCCTCACTCTGAGATCACCATCCAGTCTCAGTAACTAGCAGTTCAGTAATGCAGTGAGCTCGCTCCTCACTCTGAGATCACCATCCAGTCTCAGTAACTAGCAGTTCAGTAATGCAGTGAGCTCGCTCCTCACTCTGAGATCACCATCCAGTCTCAGTAACTAGCAGTTCAGTAATGCAGTGAGCTCGCTCCTCACTCTGAGATCACCATCCAGTCTCAGTAACTAGCGGTTCAGTAATGCAGTGAACTCACTCCTCACTCTGAGATCACCATCCAGTCTCAGTAACTAGCGGTTCAGTAATGCAGTGAACTCACTCCTCACTCTGAGATCACCATCCAGTCTCAGTAACTAGCGGTTCAGTAATGCAGTGAGCTCGCTCCTCACTCTGAGATCACCATCCAGTCTCAGTAACTAGCAGTTCAGTAATGCAGTGAGCTCGCTCCTCACTCTGAGATCACCATCCAGTCTCAGTAACTAGCAGTTCAGTAATGCAGTGAGCTCGCTCCTCACTCTGAGATCACCATCCAGTCTCAGTAACTAGCGGTTCAGTAATGCAGTGAACTCACTCCTCACTCTGAGATCACCATCCAGTCTCAGTAACTAGCGGTTCAGTAATGCAGTGAGCTCGCTCCTCACTCTGAGATCACCATCCAGTCTCAGTAACTAGCAGTTCAGTAATGCAGTGAGCTCGCTCCTCACTCTGAGATCACCATCCAGTCTCAGTAACTAGCAGTTCAGTAATGCAGTGAGCTCACTCCTCACTCTGAGATCACCATCCAGTCTCAGTAACTAGCGGTTCAGTAATGCAGTGAGCTCACTCCTCACTCTGAGATCACCATCCAGTCTCAGTAACTAGCAGTTCAGTAATGCAGTGAACTCACTCCTCACTCTGAGATCACCATCCAGTCTCAGTAACTAGCAGTTCAGTAATGCAGTGAACTCACTCCTCACTCTGAGATCACCATCCAGTCTCAGTAACTAGCAGTTCAGTAATGCAGTGAGCTCGCTCCTCACTCTGAGATCACCATCCAGTCTCAGTAACTAGCAGTTCAGTAATGCAGTGAGCTCACTCCTCACTCTGAGATCACCATCCAGTCTCAGTAACTAGCAGTTCAGTAATGCAGTGAACTCGCTCCTCACTCTGAGATCACCATCCAGTCTCAGTAACTAGCAGTTCAGTAATGCAGTGAGCTCGCTCCTCACTCTGAGATCACCATCCAGTCTCAGTAACTAGCAGTTCAGTAATGCAGTGAACTCACTCCTCACTCTGAGATCACCATCCAGTCTCAGTAACTAGCAGTTCAGTAATGCAGTGAGCTCGCTCCTCACTCTGAGATCACCATCCAGTCTCAGTAACTAGCGGTTCAGTAATGCAGTGAACTCACTCCTCACTCTGAGATCACCATCCAGTCTCAGTAACTAGCGGTTCAGTAATGCAGTGAGCTCGCTCCTCACTCTGAGATCACCATCCAGTCTCAGTAACTAGCAGTTCAGTAATGCAGTGAGCTCGCTCCTCACTCTGAGATCACCATCCAGTCTCAGTAACTAGCGGTTCAGTAATGCAGTGAGCTCACTCCTCACTCTGAGATCACCATCCAGTCTCAGTAACTAGCGGTTCAGTAATGCAGTGAGCTCACTCCTCACTCTGAGATCACCATCCAGTCTCAGTAACTAGCAGTTCAGTAATGCAGTGAACTCACTCCTCACTCTGAGATCACCATCCAGTCTCAGTAACTAGCAGTTCAGTAATGCAGTGAACTCACTCCTCACTCTGAGATCACCATCCAGTCTCAGTAACTAGCAGTTCAGTAATGCAGTGAACTCACTCCTCACTCTGAGATCACCATCCAGTCTCAGTAACTAGCAGTTCAGTAATGCAGTGAACTCACTCCTCACTCTGAGATCACCATCCAGTCTCAGTAACTAGCAGTTCAGTAATGCAGTGAGCTCGCTCCTCACTCTGAGATCACCATCCAGTCTCAGTAACTAGCAGTTCAGTAATGCAGTGAACTCACTCCTCACTCTGAGATCACCATCCAGTCTCAGTAACTAGCAGTTCAGTAATGCAGTGAGCTCGCTCCTCACTCTGAGATCACCATCCAGTCTCAGTAACTAGCGGTTCAGTAATGCAGTGAACTCACTCCTCACTCTGAGATCACCATCCAGTCTCAGTAACTAGCAGTTCAGTAATGCAGTGAACTCACTCCTCACTCTGAGATCACCATCCAGTCTCAGTAACTAGCGGTTCAGTAATGCAGTGAACTCACTCCTCACTCTCAGATCACCATCCAGTCTCAGTAACTAGCAGTTCAGTAATGCAGTGAACTCACTCCTCACTCTGAGATCACCATCCAGTCTCAGTAACTAGCAGTTCAGTAATGCAGTGAGCTCGCTCCTCACTCTGAGATCACCATCCAGTCTCAGTAACTAGCGGTTCAGTAATGCAGTGAACTCACTCCTCACTCTGAGATCACCATCCAGTCTCAGTAACTAGCAGTTCAGTAATGCAGTGAACTCACTCCTCACTCTGAGATCACCATCCAGTCTCAGTAACTAGCAGTTCAGTAATGCAGTGAACTCACTCCTCACTCTGAGATCACCATCCAGTCTCAGTAACTAGCAGTTCAGTAATGCAGTGAACTCACTCCTCACTCTGAGATCACCATCCAGTCTCAGTAACTAGCGGTTCAGTAATGCAGTGAACTCACTCCTCACTCTCAGATCACCATCCAGTCTCAGTAACTAGCAGTTCAGTAATGCAGTGAACTCACTCCTCACTCTGAGATCACCATCCAGTCTCAGTAACTAGCAGTTCAGTAATGCAGTGAGCTCGCTCCTCACTCTGAGATCACCATCCAGTCTCAGTAACTAGCGGTTCAGTAATGCAGTGAACTCACTCCTCACTCTGAGATCACCATCCAGTCTCAGTAACTAGCGGTTCAGTAATGCAGTGAACTCACTCCTCACTCTCAGATCACCATCCAGTCTCAGTAACTAGCAGTTCAGTAATGCAGTGAACTCGCTCCTCACTCTGAGATCACCATCCAGTCTCAGTAACTAGCGGTTCAGTAATGCAGTGAACTCACTCCTCACTCTCAGATCACCATCCAGTCTCAGTAACTAGCAGTTCAGTAATGCAGTGAACTCACTCCTCACTCTGAGATCACCATCCAGTCTCAGTAACTAGCAGTTCAGTAATGCAGTGAGCTCGCTCCTCACTCTGAGATCACCATCCAGTCTCAGTAACTAGCGGTTCAGTAATGCAGTGAACTCACTCCTCACTCTGAGATCACCATCCAGTCTCAGTAACTAGCGGTTCAGTAATGCAGTGAGCTCACTCCTCACTCTGAGATCACCATCCAGTCTCAGTAACTAGCGGTTCAGTAATGCAGTGAACTCACTCCTCACTCTGAGATCACCATCCAGTCTCAGTAACTAGCAGTTCAGTAATGCAGTGAGCTCACTCCTCACTCTGAGATCACCATCCAGTCTCAGTAACTAGCGGTTCAGTAATGCAGTGAACTCACTCCTCACTCTGAGATCACCATCCAGTCTCAGTAACTAGCAGTTCAGTAATGCAGTGAACTCACTCCTCACTCTGAGATCACCATCCAGTCTCAGTAACTAGCGGTTCAGTAATGCAGTGAGCTCACTCCTCACTCTGAGATCACCATCCAGTCTCAGTAACTAGCAGTTCAGTAATGCAGTGAGCTCGCTCCTCACTCTGAGATCACCATCCAGTCTCAGTAACTAGCGGTTCAGTAATGCAGTGAACTCACTCCTCACTCTGAGATCACCATCCAGTCTCAGTAACTAGCGGTTCAGTAATGCAGTGAACTCACTCCTCACTCTGAGATCACCATCCAGTCTCAGTAACTAGCGGTTCAGTAATGCAGTGAGCTCGCTCCTCACTCTGAGATCACCATCCAGTCTCAGTAACTAGCAGTTCAGTAATGCAGTGAACTCACTCCTCACTCTGAGATCACCATCCAGTCTCAGTAACTAGCAGTTCAGTAATGCAGTGAGCTCGCTCCTCACTCTGAGATCACCATCCAGTCTCAGTAACTAGCAGTTCAGTAATGCAGTGAACTCACTCCTCACTCTGAGATCACCATCCAGTCTCAGTAACTAGCGGTTCAGTAATGCAGTGAACTCACTCCTCACTCTGAGATCACCATCCAGTCTCAGTAACTAGCAGTTCAGTAATGCAGTGAACTCACTCTGAGATCACCATCCAGTCTCAGTAACTAGCAGTTCAGTAATGCAGTGAACTCACTCCTCACTCTGAGATCACCATCCAGTCTCAGTAACTAGCGGTTCAGTAATGCAGTGAACTCACTCCTCACTCTGAGATCACCATCCAGTCTCAGTAACTAGCAGTTCAGTAATGCAGTGAACTCACTCCTCACTCTGAGATCACCATCCAGTCTCAGTAACTAGCAGTTCAGTAATGCAGTGAACTCACTCCTCACTCTGAGATCACCATCCAGTCTCAGTAACTAGCAGTTCAGTAATGCAGTGAGCTCGCTCCTCACTCTGAGATCACCATCCAGTCTCAGTAACTAGCAGTTCAGTAATGCAGTGAACTCACTCCTCACTCTGAGATCACCATCCAGTCTCAGTAACTAGCGGTTCAGTAATGCAGTGAACTCACTCCTCACTCTGAGATCACCATCCAGTCTCAGTAACTAGCAGTTCAGTAATGCAGTGAACTCACTCTGAGATCACCATCCAGTCTCAGTAACTAGCAGTTCAGTAATGCAGTGAACTCACTCCTCACTCTGAGATCACCATCCAGTCTCAGTAATGCAGTGAGCTCGCTAGCCTCCCGGAGCTAAGCTAGCTACTTACCATGGGAGCAATATGAAAAGGCGACTTTATGCAGAAAAAATCGACGTCAGAGTGTAAACTAGTGTTACAGCACGGGGGACAATCAGGCACTGCACCGTGGATTCTAGCTGATTATTTCGTTCCAGAGCCGATTTTAGTGAATGTGAATTAACTCCGTTATCTCACTGTGTTTCCCCTCAGGCTGTTTAAACGGCTCCTGGCAACGGAACGGCGTCACTGCACCGCTACCACAGAGACAGTAGGGGGCGCTGCATCAGGGCAGGCAGCACAGAGCGCTGAACACATCCGCGAAGAAGTTGTAGAGGGCAAAGGTTTTATTATTATTATTATTATTGCTATTTTTGTTATTATTATTATTGTTGTTCTGCTTCTCCTTATTTTCCCTCTTATTCTTCCTCTGCTTCTCCTCTTCTTCTTCTTCTTGCTAGAATAATAAAGTGTTCTCATTTATTATTGTTATTGTTGTTATTATTATTGTTGTTGTTCTCTTCTTATTTTGCCTCTTATTCTTCTTCATCCTCTGCTGCTTATTATTATTATTATTATTATTATTATTATTATTGCTGGAATAATAGTGTTCTCATTTATTATTGTTGTTATTCTTATTGCTATTGTTATTATTATTATTGTTGTTGTTCTGCTTCTCTTCTTATTTTGCCTTTTCTTCTTCTTATTATTATTATTATTATTGCTGGAATAATAAACAGTGTTCTCATTTATTATTGTTATTATTATTATTATTATATTGCTATTGTTATTATTATTATTGTTCTGCTTCTCTTCTTATTTTGCCTCTTCTTCTTCTTCCTCTGATTATTATTATTATTATTATTATTATTATTATTGCTGGAATAATAAACAGTGTTCTCATTTATTATTGTTATTATTATTATTATTGCTATTGTTGTTATTATTATTATTGTTGTTCTGCTTCTCTTCTTATTTTCCCTCTTCTTCTTCTTCTTCTTCTTATTATTATTATTGCTGGGATAATAAACAGTGTTCTCATTTATTATTGTTGTTGTTATTCTTATTGTTATTACTTCCGCCAAGGAGGTTATGTTGTCAGTAGTGTTGGTTTGTTTGTTTGTTGGTTGGTTTGACTGTTAGCAACATTACGGAAAAAGTTATGAACGGATTGCTCTGAAATTTTTTTTCCAGAGATGTGACTGGGCACAAGTAACAATTCATTAAATTTTGGCGGTGATCCGGATCACCTTCTGGATCCTGGATTTTTTTGAAGGATTCTTGGCGGAGGTCTGCGCTCTCCAAGTGCTTTTTTAGTTATTGTTGTTCTTATTCTTGTTGTTGTTCTCCTTCTCTTCTTATTTTGCCTCTTATTCTTCTTCCTCTGCTTCTTCTTCTTATTATTATTGCTGGGATAATAAACAGTGTTCTCATTTATTATTGTTGTTATTATTCTTATTATTGCTATTGTTATTATTATTGTTGTTGTTCTCCTTCTCTTCTTATTTTGCCTCTTCTTCTTATTATTATTATTATTATTATTATTGCTGGGATAATAAACAGTGTTCTCATTTATTATTATTATCTCATTATCTCTAGCCGCTTTATCCTGTTCTACAGGGTCGCAGGCAAGCTGGAGCCTATCCCAGCTGACTACGGGTGAAAGGTAGGGTACACCCTGGACAAGTCGCCAGGTCATCACAGGGCCGACACATAGACACAGACAACCATTCACACTCACATTCACACCTACGGTCAATTTAGAGTCACCAGTTAACCTAACCTGCATGTCTTTGGACTGTGGGGGAAACCGGAGCACCCGGAGGAAACCCACGCGGACACGGGGAGAACATGCAAACTCCGCACAGAAAGGCCCTTGCCGGCCACGGGGCTCGAACCCGGACCTTCTTGCTGTGAGGCGACAGTGCTAACCACTACACCACCGTGCCGCCGTGTGGTGACTCAATAAATAAATAAAACAGTAAATTTTTATTTTCATTCACTATTTCCAGTTTTTCCACCATTTCCATCATTTATCATATTCAGTCTTGTAGGTTGGTTATTGTGGCCTCAGGTTTTGGTAGCTTGCTACGGTATGCTGACTGATTAGCTTACCTGAGCTATCTATCGTGTATCTGTCGCTAGTTTGCAGTGTACAGGGGCTGGGCGAAGCCCCCAATGGCATTTCAGCTGACAGGGCTTCAGCTGACAGTAATGCCGCTGGTGTGTTTGTCAGTCTGAATTAGAAAGCAACTTTAAAATGCCACCAAAGGCTACAAAAGTACCCATTAAGCCAAGGACATACATGGTGTCAGAAGACTGTATTAATAAATACATAAGACTGTAATAAACGTAAACTGGCATGACTGTTGCCTCGCTCCGAGCTATGTATAGAAAATAAATATAGGCTACTATGACGAGTATTGGGCATTTATTCTATAGATGTCTGGATACCGTTAGCCAATATTAATTATTGCAATGTGGACTCTTCTGTGAATGAGGTTACTGGACGAACAGGTCAACGAGAGGAAGAGACCATCTCTTTCCCCCAAAAAAATATCGCTGGCATTTAGGGTTTTAATGCATGCTGATGCTGCATGTATGAACATATGAGCGACCGGTCTGTTTGCTCAAACGTGACGGGTGTTTCGCACACCATCACATTAAAAGTTATACATGTTGTTTTGATGCCTGTTTGTTTCCCAAATATATATGGGTGTGTCTTAATGGGTGAATAAAAGGCATCGAGTTAAATATTATTGTAGAAAGGGGCTTTATGACGTTCAGTCCATTTACTTGCATTGGTTTACGGGGAAGATTTGCCACATCCAATATGGCGGACACTCTGACGTATCCCAGCAACGGGCCACCAGCTCAATGCGGCTTCTATGTTTATATGTCTATGGTGTACCCCGCCTTTCGCCCGTAGTCAGCTGGGATAGGCTCCAGCTTGCCTGCGACCCTGTAGAACAGGATAAAGCGGCTGGAGATAATGGATGGATATATATATTAGTGCTGTCAAGCGATTAAAATATTTAATCGCGATTAATGTCGCGACTGTCATAGTTAACTCGCGATTAATTGCAATTTAATCGCACATTTTTGTCACATGAAAAACCATTGTAATTCTCTTATCAGCATAAAAAAGTGAATGGGCTTGCTCACCGTTCGAACTACGGGGGTACTCGGGGATCCGAGATCCCCTGAAACAGACATGAGATCCCTTGAAAACATGATTTGGGAAATGTTGGGGAGTCTCTAAAATATTGGCAAAATGATGTTTATTGACATAGCAATCGTGTGTAACGGGAAGCATCTGCATATCCGAAGTGAGTGTGCGATGGAGATCCGCGCTCTGAGACAAGCGCAAGCACCCCCCCAAGGGAAAAAAAAGGGACCCCCTGAAAATATCGGCATATTCCGAACACTGTTTGTACCATCTCATCTCATTATCTCTAGCCGCTTTATCCTTCTACAGGGTCGCAGGCAAGCTGGAGCCTATCCCAGCTGACTACGGGCGAAAGGCGGGGTACACCCTGGACAAGTCGCCAGGTCATCACAGGGCTGACACATAGACACAGACAACCATTCACACTCACATTCACACCTACGGTCAATTTAGAGTCACCAGTTAACCTAACCTGCATGTCTTTGGACTGTGGGGGAACCTGGAGCACCCGGAGGAAACCCACGCGGACACGGGGAGAACATGCAAACTCCACACAGAAAGGCCCTCGCCGGCCACGGGGCTCGAACCCAGGACCTTCTTGCTGTGAGGCGACAGCGCTAATCACTACACCACCGTGCCGCCCCTGTTTGTACCAATGTTTGTTTGTTTGTTTGTTTTTTTATTGCAGAGCATAACACGCAGCGGCGCAGGAAGACATTGTCGGCAGGGGGTGCTGTGACGTGACCTGGGACATTTTTTTGAAGGGGGGTCTGGGGGTCCTCCCCCAGAAAATTTTGTATTTCTTAGATGCAATTTCCTGCATTTTAACCAATCAGGCGTCCGAAATCCTTTTAAGCTTGCAATTGCAATATTTCATTAAACTGCCTACTACTTATAGGCCTAATCCGTAAAAACGACGTTTTTTTTTTTTTTTGAGTGATGACGGAAGAATCTGAAGCCTGTCTGTCAATGACAATTCTCAGTTAACACGATTACGAAGGACAGGTTATTTTAGAAGCAGAAGCGCACAGCTGTGGTTTAACAGTCGCAGGTTTTACATCTGCTCTAGATAAACTGAAGGAGACGCAGATTCCACCCGATTACAGCCTTACATACCCAGATCCAGTCAAGCGAGTGTGCATTTCAAATACAGTAGTTAGTCGCACGCACGCACACACACACACACACGAAACAGAACAACACTCTCACTGGAACAACACAAACACCATGGTTCTCTCAATCAACAGACCGAAATCCATGAACCCACTCATCCTACTACTATGGGTTAGTGACACTAACTTAGTGTTCTATTGCAAAAATCACTCATAAAAGTGATGCAGCGGTATTTCACACTCTCCATTAAGAAAAGTAAAAGTAAAACATGATGAGCATGGACACACCGTTTTAAATGAACATTTTTTAAGACTGTAGTTACATCTGAGTCAACTTCAAAGCACGATGCTAGCAACACCTGCACTTGTTCAAGGCATACCAAATAGGCTCAAGTGAACACGACACAGCGGGCAATTAATAACCAAATGGCCTTACCTTAAAACGCTGTCTTGATCATATGACTTCTCGCAATTATTCCACTTAAATCCACACGGTTCTCTTCTGAGACATAGCAACTATTAAGTATCAACTAACTAACTAACTAACTCTTACTCTTTTCTACAGACGGTCGACTCGTACTCGCTTCCTGTTGTAATTTCGTGCGCTGAAAAGCTGAACGTCAACGTCACGACAAAAAAAATTCTGATGGTCCACTAGGCTACATATTAAGTTATAAGTTTTAATTAAATCCTTTTTTAAATAACTAAAATGTAGCCCTCATCATCCTACATCTAAAACATGACATATAAAATCAGCAGAGCCAAATGAAAACAAATAAATAAACAAATATATTTTCACGTAAGTTTGTTTTATGTTCATGTCAGTTTTGAGGGTCCACCACCAGGGGGTGCTGCCGCACCCCCGCACCCCCTGTTCCCGCGCCGGTGATAACACGTTTTGTCACAGCCACTGCAAAGTGGGGCTGGAGCCGCCGATGGGAAACGAAACCTAAGCCGAGCACCGTGGCTCTTCGGGGGAGGGCAGAGGACTCTGGCTGTGCGGGGCGTGGCGTGGCATCATGTCACAGAGCGTTAATCTCGCGATAAAAACATTATTGCCGTTAAAATTGAGTCAAGTTAACGCGTTAATAACGCGACATTTTTGACAGCACTAATATATATATATATATATGGTGGTGTAGTGGTTAGCGCTGTCGCCTCACAGCAAGAAGGTCCTGGGTTCGAGCCCCGGGGCCGGCGAGGGCCTTTCTGTGTGGAGTTTGCACGTTCTCCCCGTGTCCGCGTGGGTTTCCTCCGGGTGCTCCGGTTTCCCCCACAGTCCAAAGACATGCAGGTTAGGTTAACTGGTGACTCTAAATTGACCGTAGGTGTGAATGGTTGTCTGTGTCTATGTGTCAGCCCTGTGATGACCTGGCGACTTGTCCAGGGTGTACCCCGCCTTTCGCCCGTAGTCAGCTGGGATAGGCTCCAGCTTGCCTGCGACCCTGTAGAAGGATAAAGCGGCTAGAGATAATGAGAGATAACTATAATGGAACCATAGATCTCCCAAACAAGACTCTTTTGTGCAGTCTATTTGCCCACAACCGGCACGGTGGTGTAGTGGTTAGCGCTGTCGCCTCACACCAAGAAGGTCCTGGGTTCGAGCCCCGGGGCCGGCGAGGGCCTTTCTGTGTGGAGTTTGCATGTTCTCCGTGTGGGTTTCCTCCGGGTGCTCCGGTTTCCCCCACAGTCCAAAGACATGCAGGTTAGGTTAACTGGTGACTCTAAATTGACCGTAGGTGTGAATGTGAGTGTGAATGGTTGTCTGTGTCTATGTGTCAGCCCTGTGATGACCTGGCGACTTGTCCAGGGTGTACCCCGCCTTTCGCCCATAGTCAGCTGGGATAGGCTCCAGCTTGCCTGCGACCCTGTAGAAGGATAAAGTGGCTACAGATAATGAGATGAAATTATATATATATATATATATATATATATATATATAAACCGGTACCCGGATGAGCCGTATCCGGGTACCGTTCGACTACTATTAAATGCCTCCTAACTCCTCAGGCACCCTCCATCCTGCGTACTATTAGTGTGGAAGTATGGGTATTCGGACGCAGCCCCACACAGTCCTGTTACTGCGCATGTGCACAAGTCCACTGTCTCTGCGAGCGTTTCCTGTTTGATGCTTTTCATTGCCGAACATGGCACAAGTGAAAGAGCTGAAAACTCTTTCGTGTGGAGGTATACACACATTATAAACATTGCCCTGGTTTGTCAGAATGTTATTTGTTAATGTACAGCTCTGGGTTTGTTTACAGGCGTCTTTAATGGCATTGGTAGTTTAGCTGGTGTGTGTGCTCTGTGCTGTGGAGTGAGTTTGTTGTGCTAGCACACTGAGGCACTGGAGGCGGCCGGTCTGATTTGGATGCTTTGCTTTATTGCTTGATTTTAACCGCATCTTTTCTCCTCCAGTTATCACCACGGTCCTTCTAAGTTCAGCGGTTTTTGCATTTGTGGAGGACCTCGATGGCACGTAAGTCAACATTTGCTTCATTTCCGATTCTAAAGACGCTTTAGTCAGACTAACTCATGCATTAAAATGTTTACTAAACCTGAGTGCTTTAAAAATTACATTTTATTTCACGGATCACCGGAGTTCGGCTTTTTCCGGCAGCAGATGCGCTTGACCGGTGTTTTTTCATTGACAGGAACCAGGAAGTGTGTGCACTGAGACTCTGATGAGCTGTGTGTTCTGTTTATTATTATTATTATTATTATTATTATTATTATTATTATTATCTCCTTTAACTCGTTTACCTATAATTTAAGCAGGATGCTAGTTGATAATGGCAACTTAACTGCAGCAAGCATAAATAAAAATGATCAAGTTAGAAGCATCCTACTGATCTCTGTGTAAAATATCTGGATGCTCATTGGCTGTACAGACGAGTGACCAGACCATTTGACCACACCCATCACATGTATTTGGTTTATGTTTACGCGTCATATCCGGCCAAATTTGCCCCCAAAAAGCTATTTCCTGACTCCTCCCTTTCATTACCTCCAATTATTTACTCAACTTCTTATAGTGCTCCTCTTCACTGTTATTCTTTTTTCCTTTTCCAGTTCAGTCTCTGATCTCATCTCATTATCTCTAGCTGCTTTATCCTGTTCTACAGGGTCGCAGGCAAGCTGGAGCCTATCCCAGCTGACTACGGGCGAAAGGCGGGGTACACCCTGGACAAGTCGCCAGGTCATCACAGGGCTGACACATAGACACAGACAACCATTCACACTCACATTCACACCTACGGTCAATTTAGAGTCACCAGTTAACCTAACCTGCATGTCTTTGGACTGTGGGGGAAACCAGAGCACCCGGAGGAAACCCACGTGGACACGGGGAGAACATGCAAACTCCACACAGAAAGGCCCTCGCCGGCCACGGGGCTCGAACCCAGACTTTCTTGCTGTGAGGCAACAGCGCTAACCACTACACCACCGTGCCATCTCAGTCTCTGATCATTTTTTCAATAATTTTTATCGAGATCATTTCAGTTTTTCTCTTATACAGTGTATCTTTTTTCTTTCGTATATTTCTTCCTTTCCGTTTGTAGTTATAAATAGATATTGCCTGATGGTATTTAGGCTTTCTTGAAATTTATGTCAAATTTTTATGTTTCAAATTTTAATGTTTCATCATCATCATTAGTTGAGCGGACTCTGATAAACTTGACCCGTCCAACATCATCCATCATCATTGCTGGGAGATTGGTTGGTTGGCACCTAGTGCCTGAACAGAGTTGATCGATATATTTTGTCATGGGACGACCCACACGAAGATGGCCATGTTTGGGGGGGGGGGTCCAAAGAAACAATTCACTAGCAAGTTCTTATTTAGCTCTGAAGAAATGAGATGTTTAATATGGCTCACAGCATGTGCGTGTATGTCCCATTGAGCTTTGACTCAAGTGATTTTGTTCGAGTCCAGGCTGTGGTGCTGTACATGGAGTATTCGAATAATGTTTTGTGATAATTCTGCAGTAAGTTGTAATTAATTTAAGACTTGTTTAATTTTCATATTTTTTGATGATTGTTTATATGTAATTTGTAACTATACTACGGATTGGTATCTATTTCTAAATAGTTAATTTATCTGCGTATAACTCTCTCTCTTCCATCCATTATTTGCATGATTTAGTTTCATTTCATTCCATTCTTTGCAGTAGAATGGGTTTTATTTATTTATTTATTTTTTATTGCTCATCTGGAACAGTATGAGGGTTCATGGCCTCCGGGCAACAGGAAATGATGTCACTTTTATGGACCCTGACCCACATGCTGTCTCCATCTCTGTGGAAACCAGAATTGTTCTTTCATGTTGGAATGTACACTTTGTTTCCTTCTCTGTTATGCATGCATTGTCTATAGGTTTTCTATTTGGTTGAAAAAATAATAATAATGTCTGCAGTAATCTTCCTGAATGTATCCATGATGATAAAATGTATTGAATACGGTACATTATGATTAAAACACAAACACCCCCACAAAAATCAACCATTCTCACACATGCATACACACACGTATAAATAACATGTCCAGTTTGTGGGTTTTTTTTTTTTTCTCAAAAGATGAATAACATGTCCAGTCTTGTGTAGTTTCCTAGGCAGAGATATGACCGGACCGATCCGATGTGATGTGTGTGGTAATATGGCGGCCAGATCGCTTCACTTTGACTGGCCAATGAGCTGTCCAGATTTTCCGTAGAGCTCACTAATCCCAGTCATTGCTATCACCCACTCAGACTATACTCACCTGTCCTGCTGAAAAACCTGGTCGACCATCTTTGTCAGCTAGTAAATTACTTGAATAGTTAGTCAAGATCTCATCTCATTATCTCTAGCCGCTTTATCCTGTTCTACAGGGTCGCAGGCAAGCTGGAGCCTATCCCAGCTGACTATGGGTGAAAGGCGGGGTACACCCTGGACAAGTCGCCAGGTCATCACAGGGCTGACACATAGACACAGACAACCATTCACACTCACATTCACACCTACGGTCAATTTAGAGTCACCAGTTAACCTAACCTGCATGTCTTTGGACTGTGGGGGAAACCGGAACACCCGGAGGAAACCCACGCGAAGAACATGCAAACTTCGCACAGAAAGGCCCTCGCCGGCCACGGGGCTCGAACCCAGACCTTCTTGCTGTGAGGCGACAGCGCTAACCACTACACCACCGTGCTGCCTAGTCAAGACCTGTCTGATTAAAATAATAATTTCATGTTCGTACTGCTGTGGTATTTTCTTAAAAATAGCTTGTGTATGCTGTAGCGTTAGTACTAGTAATTCAGGAACGGTTTCCTTTCTGCCAACAATCAGCAGCAGGTAAAGATGGTCTCCCAGTTTGACCAGCTCAGACTATATTCTGGCAGGTAGCTGAACAGACAAAGCTGATTTTTTTTTTTTTTTTCTTTCAGCAGGATGATAATTTGTACATTTCTATCATGAGCAAACCATCTTCACTTTTATCTGTGATGTTTGTTTCCTTCTATCCAAACTACAGAATGGTCAAAATTATGATTTCAGTCTGAATATTGCCCCATGGCCGGCGAGGGCCTTTCTGTGCGGAGTTTGCATGTTCTCCCCGTGTCCGCGTGGGTTTCCTCCGGGTGCTCCGGTTTCCCCCACAGTCCAAAGACATGCAGGTTAGGTTAACTGGTGACTCTAAATTGACCGTGAGTGTGAATGGTTGTCTGTGTCTGTGTGTCAGCCCTGTGATGACCTGGCGACTTGTCCAGGGTGTACCCCGCTTGTCGCCTGTAGTCAGCTGGGATAGGCTCCAGCTTGCCTGCGACCCTGTAGAAGGATAAAGCGGCTAGAGATAATGAGATGAGTCTGAATATTTTGCCAAGCTTTGCCCATGCTTATTTGCTGTTAAGATGCCAAACCATGCTGATCAAGTCAAGATGGAAGAGTTTGTCTGCGCCATTCCATATAGAGAATATATTTATTTGTTTTTTACCTTGAATGTGTGCATTGTGCTTACGTTTATATCCCTTCTGTAGATTCAGAGACAACAGAATGGATGATATCTGGCTCGTGGATGTGAGTATTTCTTTTCCACATGCACATTGTGCTTCAAACTGGAGGTGGAAGTGCTGCTTGATAGAATGAGGAGTCATACTCTGGCGATTTAGATGAAAGATAGGTCATGTGTGTCGGCCTGTTGGTGTTAAGTGAAAGGGACATGATGGATGTGCGAGGTTTAAACCCTGGACTCCTCCAGTCATTTGCCGTGCTTTTTCAGTCTGTTCCCAAGCGGCAAGAAACAGTAAAGGAAGTCCAGTAATGGTTACTAGCAGGCTTTTAGTACTCGAGTCTGATTCGTGCCCTAATTTTAAGGACTCGTGACTTGACTTGGACTTGAGCATTGATGACTCGGACTCGTGCATTAACTGAATTCAGACTCATAAACTGGAGACAAGGACTCTGACTTTATTTCTTTTTTTTTTTGTAACCTGCTGCCATAATTTGGCATAAGATATTTATATCCACATTTATTTTTATACTAATTTCGTGCAAGAGAATGCATGTTCACTTGTTCATACGTCATGTTCAGGAACAAACTAACATTAGCGCTGCTAAAATGCCTGGAGAGAACGCCCCTAAGATTCTCTGTTGTACTATTGATATTTCACGGAAAATATCACACATCCGTCAATAAAAGATCTGTGCTTTGTATTATGGGTTTTTTTTTTACGTAAATTCATATTCCGTGACTTCATGATACAACAAGGATGTAGAAAGATGCCCTGGGGGTGAAAAAAAAAAAAAAAGCACGTGCTCAGACAACATCACATGTAAACAATTACCTGATTGGTCAGATGTTTTATCGGATCAGGTCCAGGCCTGGAAAAATCTCTCCAGGAGCAATCTCACCAATACGGATAAACGCAGACCTGGGCTTTAGGTATTGTTATCGGTCTGGTGTGACCACCAACCACGTTAACTGCAGGGGACCCATTTATTTATAGTTATCGGTATTGTGGGACCGGGCCTTAAGTATTTCAAACCTAACCAGTGTACATGTCTTCCACTTTGAGTTGTACTAATCACTTCTGTGTGTTGTGTTGCAGTTTTATGCTCCCTGGTGTGGATACTGTAAGAAGCTGGAACCCATATGGTATGAGGTAGGAGCTGAGCTAAAGAACTCTGGATCACCAGTTCGAGTGGGAAAGATGGATGCCACTGCATACTCTGGTAATTTTGGGTTATAATTTATTTCTCGTTTTTTTTTGTTTTTTTTTGTTGAACCTCATCCTGTTTGTCAGATTCTTGATAAACCAACAAATAGCTGGAGCTTGACCCTGTTTGAATCAATTCCAAACCAATCGGTTTATCTGCTGGTTACAATGATGATTCCGTATATACGGATCAGCCATAACATTATGACCACTGACAGGTGAACATTACATTATATTCCAGGCATTTAGCATACGCACTTAACCAGAGTGACGTACAACAAATTCGGTCTGGGCTTGACAAGAGGTTCAAGTGACGTTTTTTTTTTTTTTCTTTTAGCTTTAAACACAAGAAAGAATGATTCCATTATTGTCAATTACAAATGGAGTATCTTTATTAAAATTGGTGTAATTCATTAGTGCATCACAGAACACCATCAAACGGAAGTGCACTGTAGAAAACTCCAGGAACAGGGCATCGGTTCACTCCGGAATTTCAGTTTTGAGTGAATTTGTCGAACCATGATCAAGTTGCAGAAGAGACAAGCTAATGCTATAAACTCTGAGATGCACACAAGCCTGGAAAAACTGTCTACCTCTCAGGATACTGTGGGCAAGTGTTGGCAGCTTGTTAAGGATTTAGGAAACCACTTGGGGGGACACTTGTAAATCCTAGCCTGGCAGGGTGAGAGTCACCACGCACGGACGTCTTCAGGAAAGGGGCTACAACTGTCACCATTCCTAATATCAAGCCACTCCTGAACCAGAGACAACGTCAGAAGCATCTTACCTGGGCTAAGGAGAGAAACAACTGGTCCAAAGTTCTCTTTTCAGATAAAAGTAAATTTTTTGCATTTCATTTGGAAATCAAGGTCCTAGAGTCTGGAGGAAGAGTGGAGAGGTACAGAATCCAAGGTGTTTGAAGTCCAGGATGAAGTTTCCACAGTCTGTGATGGTTTGGGGTGCCATGTCATCTGCTGGTGTTGGTCCACTGTGTTTTATCAAGTCCAAATTCAATGCAGCCGTTTATCAGGAGATTTTAGAGCACTTCGTGCTGACAAGCTTTATGGAGATGCCGATTTCCTTTTCCAGCAGGACTTGGCACCTGCCCACAGTGCCAAAACCACTACCAAATGGTTAATAATATTTGCTAACCATGATATATTACAGTGCTTGATTGGCCAGCCAACTTGCCTGACCTGAACCCCAGAGAGAATCTATGGAGTATTGTCAAGAGGAAGATGAGAAACACCAACCCAAAAATACAGACAAGCTGAAGGCGACTATCAAAGCAACCTGGGCTTTAGTAACACCTGAGCAGTGCCACAGGCTGATCGCCTCCATGCCATGCTGCACTGATGCAGTAATTCGTGGTAAAGGAGCCCCAACCAAGTATTGAGGGTATAAATGAACATACAGAAGTTTCTGGAATGTATTGTAAATCTTTTTTTTTGTAATTGATCTGAGGAAATATTCTCATAATTTGAGATCCTGGATTTTTTATTTTCATGAGCTATAAGCCATAATCATCAAAATTCAAACAAAAAGGCTTGAAATATTTCACTTCACATGTAATGAATATAGAATAAATGAAAGCTTACCTTTTGATTTAAATTATGAAAAAAAAAATGTAACTTTTACAATGTTCTAATTGTTTGAGATGCACTAGTATAATGACCAATAATTTCACAGCATGTAAAACAATTAGATCTATTTCTGTTAGGCACTAAGCACATTTTATTTATTTTTAAACAAATTTCTCAGACGTGCAATATCTCGCCATCATGATTCTAATATTGTCAGATTCCAGACAGTGTCCCCTACAAAAATATGAAAATATATCTCTACTGCCAGCATTTTATGGTGAAGTACCGTAATACATTTTTTTAAGGGTGAAAAAAAAATTAAAAATAAAAGAATACTTAAAAAAAAGTGCAAGTATTATGTCAAATGATGGAACATCTGGAGAGCCTAGACTGTTCTGAAGAAAATGTATAGCATGCATGGCTGGCCATTTATAATGAAGCTTAAAAGTAAAGGTAGTGTCAGTCACTCTCATGCCAGAATATGGTCTTCCCAGGCAGTCTTCTGTCCCAGTACTAACCAGTTCTTTAAGGTTTATGGGTGCGGCACCGATCTCCATTTCGATAGCTCTTGGCTTCTTGCCGAAACAGCTAGGGTTACAGTGGGGGGGGTTAACCGTAAGAGTTTGACTTCCCTACTCGCATCTGTACTGCAGCGTGCCTTGCCAGATGGTAGTAGGTACCATTTTTATGATGGTCTTTTGGTATGACCTGGCCTCGAGTAGAACTCACAATCTTCTGATCGAGAGGCAGACACGCTAACCACTAGGCCAACTCGCGGTCAGAGATAGTGTGAATACCCTAAAAATAACTTGGCGTTCATTGGGTTAAATGACCTAAAACAAACTGTTGCACATGCTGTAGGTATGTTTTAAATGATGCGATCTTGAACTGTTTTTTTTTTTTTTTTAAATATTACAGGCATAGCTTCTGAGTATGGAGTACGAGGATATCCCACAATAAAACTGTGAGTATTCCGAGTAAAACTGAGTGTGGTTTTAAATGTGGCTGCATAGCATGACATTTCAGTAATAGTAGGTCTACCCTGATTCCATCATTGAATATATGTGCGGTATTGGTGTTTGTGTAAAGAAATTCATCCTAGCTTTAATTTAAATCTATAGGTTGTATTTTAAGAGTAAAATGGAAGTCCTCTATCAGGCTGCATTCACATAGACATTTTGATTTTCTCTGCCATTCCTTGTAATAATTGGTGAATTGCTCACATTCCTGTGCTAAACCTCTAGAAGTGCATTTCTCAGCAAGCCTTATATTGGTAGGCCGTCAGTGTGTGCACAGCTCTAACAGAATATATCACAAAATACATGCATTTCAACGAATATCTCTATCCACGAACACCCCTAGAACAAACCAGCAACTGAGAGATTATTTTATGCCTCTAGCTTGCTGTTTAGAGCATCAGAATGTGTTAGGATTCCCGTAGGCTTTCTGTCTGTGGAGCAGCAGAAGGTGCTCGGATTCCTGTCTCTGTGGCCACGGTTATCTTTCTATCTGGATTACAAGGCTCTGTGGGCCAGACCCATTGTTCTCTAGTTTAGAAAGACTACTCTCATTATCCCCTGCTGGCCGAAAGGCCCGAAGGGGGATTATGTCGTGGCGATTTCCATTCGTCCATCCCGGGAAGGGTGCGCACCTTCTGAAATCAACTATCACAATTTTTGGAGGAATTTCATGAAACTTGGTAGGATTCTTTTATATGTCGGTACTACACATATTGCAATTTCGTTAAATTCGGTCACATTTTATTAGTCTCGCACAATATATCCTGAAAGAACAGAAAAGATTAAGAGCAGAGAGCGCTGGAGCTTTGTTTCTGTGATCAGAGGAACCCAGTCCTGTGCAAAATGTCACCATGGAGCTAGAGTGTAGTAATGAACCCACGGTTCGAGAGAGTTCTACACAAACGCACTGAACTTTACAACAGCCGCATGCATGCGAGACGGAAATAAATCGACTAAGGCAGGAAAACTATTTTGGATAAAATTGTTACTGTCCATTCCACACTTCTCAACCTGTGTGACTCAGCTGTGCCTTTTGAATCGAGAATAAATGAAGAGGGAACTGAACATTAACCGTTTATTGAAATTATTATTGCAAGGGTGATTACAGTTACGATATGACTATAGCTACAGCTGGAATGTGGTGATTCTGTTAGTTTGTAATTACTGTACCATCTGCTATTAGATAAAATTAAAATAAAATCTTACAATATTTGAAAATCTAGAGCAAGATTTTTTTTTTTTTATTTTACAAATAACACTTCAGGTATTGTTTTAACAATAAGTTTCACTGTGTAAATGATGGAGTGCAAATAGTTGTGTAACTAGATGCCCTTGGGGTTGTTGAGACATGGAGGGGTGGGAATACCATCCAGCCCACAGTTCAGGTTGGAGTCTTTTTGAGAGTAAATGCTTCAGCTTTCACAACATTCTGTTCCCAAAAGCTGATGTCAGGGGGAAAAAAGTCTTGACACAAAGATGATATTTTCTTGCTTTTGTAGCATGTTTTATTTATTTATTTATTTATTTATTTAAACTGTTCTTCCATGTCAGGACACTTTGGGGGGAGGGAAGAAGGTCTTTTCCAACATGTAGCTAACACTAATGCTACGGTAGGCCACAAATTTGCACCATCACTCCAGTTGTTTCAAGGAATTTTGTACGGATCATAACTGCTAATAAACTCTAATTTCCATGTATATCTATCCTTCGCGTCTTTCTGACTAAGATTATCTAAGTAATCCGGTAGTAGAGCTTTTTTTTTTTTTTTTTTTTTTTTTTTTTTTTTAAAGCTGTAGTTTTCTTCGGACAACAGCAACAGATGCCGGATATCTCCGCTTGGCTTCAGTATGTAAACAAAGTTTGCTTGTCCCCCAGGTATAGGGTAGCGACGGTTGCTAACATTAATGTGACATCAGTGCAAGGGGTCTATTCCCCCCACCGCCACACAGTGCAATTTCACACAAATCGCCAATCAGCTTGCAGCCTATACACAGTGTACATCTTTTAGCATTGAGCTACTAAGAGAGAACTTGAACAGTATGTTCTTCTATGGTTGCTTTAGTGTGTTGTGCAACTTGGCAAGAGCTAGCTATACGAGGTGCGATCTGCACATGGTGCTTGGCTCCTGCAGATTACTGCTTGTGACCTTTGTTTGTTTGATATCGATCTCATCTCATTATCTCTAGCCGCTTTATCCTGTTCTACAGGGTCGCAGGCAAGCTGGAGCCTATCCCAGCTGACTACGGGCGAAAGGCAGGGTACACCCTGGACAAGTCGCCAGGTCATCACAGGGTTGACACATAGACACAGACAACCATTCACATTCACATCTACGGTCAATTTAGAGTCACCAGTTAACCTAACCTGCATGTCTTTGGACTGTGGGGGAAACCGGAGCACCCGGAGGAAACCCACGCGGACACGGGGAGAGCATGCAAACTCCGCACAGAGAGGCCCTTGCTGGCCACGGGGCTCGAACACGGACCTTCTTGCTGTGAGGCGACAGCACTAACCACTACACCACCGTGCCGCCGATATCGATGTTACATATGTTAATATATTAATGTCTCTCAAGCCTTATTCTAATCTAGAAGAAGAAAATGCATGAATGTTGTTCCTGCATGAAATGGCATGTTAAAATAACTAGGCCTGAGTGGTTATATATAAAGTGTCTACTGGTTATTTTTTATTATACCCTTGCTCTGAAAGGGGGGTGGGGGTGTAATACTGGTTTACCTCTGTCCGTATCTCCGTCCTTCCAAAGCACCCTTTTTTTTTTTTTTCTCTCCAAGCAACCACAAATCACAGCCACTTGGTACCAAACTTCAGCTTGGGGTTCTATACCGTTTTCAGATCTGTCGTACATCGACTTCCTGTTTGCCGACTGAATGTATTTACGAAACCTATAGGGTGGATTTACAAAACTTTTGTAAGATTTTTCTCAGCAACTACAAATCACAGCTGCTTGATATTTGGTACTGAGGTTCAGCTTGGGGTTCTGTACCGTGTATACCATTTTCAGGTCTGTCGCACATCGACTTCCTGTTTACCGACTGAATGTATTTGCGAAACATATAGCGTGGATTTTGACGCCTTTTCAAGAAGCAAAATGCCATTTCAAAATAAGTTTACCAGGATGCTATTTGAAATCCCTGGGGAGAGACACTGCTCTTTACTTACGTGTTTCAGGGTTAATTATTTGTTGAAGTCAACATTCATAGTGTCCTATTCCTTCGATTGCTTGTATTCTGATAAGCGAGAGCAGTAGCTCACAGTTGATCTTGTTTTTTTTTTTTTTTTTTTTTTTTCCCCCTCAGTTCTGAGGTACGAGTTGTGATATCAACTGTGGAACAAAGACAGATACATATATTTTTTTAAATCAATATCTCTCTCTCTCTCTCTCTCTCTCTCTCTCTCTCTCTCTCTCTCTCAGACTGAAGGGGGAGCTTGCTTATAATTATAAAGGACCCAGGACCAAAGATGACATCATTGAGTTTGCTAGCAGAGTAGCTGGGTGAGATGTTCGCGCCTTAATCAACCTTATAATCTCATGATTACTATTCTTTTAATTTGTTGCTCTCAGGCAACATTTTTGCTTTAGTTATTTGAAGGATGGTAGGATTTTTGTAAATGATTTTGTTGTAATGACATTAGCTCTGACACTGTGGACCAGGGTTTTTTTTTTTTTTTTTTTAAATTTGCGAGTTTAAATACATCAGTATCAATGTTTGCCATCCACCTCGTTCCTGAGAAACGGAAGTGTGTCCACAGTTGTACAAGGACAGACGAGTTTACTATTCAGAAATGTTCAGGTCAGCCTCCCTAATTATATTAAACCCAGAATTGCAGCTCTCTTGTTTTATATCAGAGCTTTCTCGAATGCCCACTACCTGTCAGTAGAGCTCTGTAGACAGACGCTGGAAAGATTCACAGTGTCTACAAGTTAGCACTGTCTGGAAACAATATGTAGACATCTGGAGCCAGCTGTTGTTTTCTTTGTCTAGATCATTTTCTGTTAGGTGGCTTAAGTGAAAAACGAGTGTCTTATTTGTTTCTGTACAAAGGCCCTCTGTGCGGTCGCTCCCAAGCAGACAGATGTTTGAGCACATCTTGAAGAGGCATAATGTACTGTTCGTGTACATAGGGGGAGAGTCGCCACTCAAGGTAAGCCCAAGTACACGCACAATTAAGCTAATCTCAAGACTTACCTTCACACAAACATGCACAAATACCCCATTCCCACCGACACTGAAAATAATTTATTTACTGCTATTATGTTGTCATGGTATTGTGTGGGAATGGGAGCAAAACAAGAAGTTTAAAGCTAGACAACCTTTCAGTTTCATAAAATGGGTGAAATTTGGTTCCCTCTGAAATTTGGTCATTGTGATGTGTTTATTTCTGTAATATCTCACAAAATATCAGGCCATTCTCTGGCTGGGAAGCTATTTAATTTGAGGGGATTCCTTAGCAAATAACGTGCATGAAATCGCTCGCTTTGCGCAGTCAAGCAGACAGAGGAAGTCCGTGTGCGCAGGTTTACCGTCGTCTTTTGGGTTTTACGGCAGCTGGCATCTACAGTGTTGCATTACTGCCATCTACAGGTTTACCTTGACCGTGCACTGACCGTTACATCATTCTGTCGCTAAACGAACAGATGATCACACCGAGGTGCTCGCTGACCGCCGATATTTATTAGTTTGGTCCTGTGTTTCCTGTCCTTCGCAACATGACGTCTTTTCTTCTCGCTTTCCGTTACTGTAGTCGGTCTTTCACGTTTCATTTGCGTCCTCCGTTTTCCTCTCCTGTTTCAAATTTGTATCCCACAATGCCTTGCGCGAATGGGGAAAGCCCAGCATGACACAGTATCTTGAATTGGGTCATGGTGAAGCAGGAAAAAATAGCGGAGAATTTAGGGCCATGTGGCCCTAAATTTATTAACTGTTCTATTTAAAAAAAAAAAAAAAACTAATAAAATTGGAAGTCTGTGATTCGAATTCAGTAGCTTTCGGTCCACTAAACAAAAATAACTGGATGTCGGGTAAAATTCTTTTTATGACCTACACTTAAACTCTGAAAGGCAGTCTTCCTTTAATTTATATAGTGCCTTTTATCAACCCAAAGATGCTTTACAAAGTAATGGCTCTCCATAGAAAGGGAAGCAAATCGACCAAAAGAAAACCTGACGGCAGACACAGAAAACACAATGACAATTTACATGAGCATTATGATAACAGACAAGCTCAAAGCAGTGAAAAAGATGGAATAGAATAGTCTGTGATCAGGAGGAGGAATAATAGAGAGAAGAGAACAGATTTGAGCTTATTTTTGAATTTGGGAAGAGATGTACAATCCCAAAGACACTGAGGGAGAGAATTAAACAGCTTGGGGGCTGCATCCCTAAATGTCGTGGAACGGCCATCTGCTGCTATGGCACAATTATATCAGCATTTTCTTGTGGATATGTATCTCTAGTTAATAATAATAATAATAATTATTGGCAGCACGGTGGTGTAGTGGTTAGCGCTGTCGCCTCACAGCAAGAAGGTCCGGGTTCGAGCCTCGTGGCTGACGAGGGCCTTTCTGTGCGGAGTTTGCATGTTCTCCCCGTGTCCGCGTGGGTTTCCTCCGGGTGCTCCGGTTTCCCCCACAGTCCAAAGACATGCAGGTTAGGCTAACTGGTGACTCTAAGGCCCTGTCCACACGGCAACGGATTCAGGTGACTCCGATACAATTGCTTATCGTTTAGGCCTGGCGTCCACACGGCACCGGCGTTTTGGGTGCCCAAAACGCAATCTTTTTGAGAACGGGTTCCAGAGTGGAAAGATCTGGCAACGTTGCCATTGCGAAGTTGTCTGGATGAGTAGAACAGATTTGTTTACGATGACGTCACAACCACATGACTGTGAGTGCTTCACGCCGGGTAGAAGTGTAACGAACTCGATGCGAGTTGTCAACAAATCCTATAACTTGGTTCATGAAACCGCGCTTACAAAATATTTTCACTGTGAATATTTATTGTGTAATGGTGCAAAGTGAGAGAGAGACTCTGCCCTTAGGGCAGAGTCAATCCCGCCAGCAAAAATAGGGAAAAAAAGGAGCAATCTCACCTCTTCAGATGTGGGTTTAAGTCCTACAATACATTCCTCAAAAAGGGCGTAGAAGAGCAAATTAATCCATCAATGTGTAGCATTCAATTTATTCCGGACCATTAAAGACGCCGCCTTCCGCGTAGAATCATACGTCATCCTCGCCGCCATATTGGATAGGTCAAAGCGGAGAATAAAGATTAGCTGCGTTTAACTGTACCAACAGGTTTGCCGTCCAAACGAGATCACATGGAATTACCTTTCACAGGTGAGACTGGAAAAATACTTTTCATTGTATTTGGTCATTATAATGTAATTTTACGAACAGATTTTCCTGACTTTGTGGCTAATATGAAGTCTCGCGCATAATAGTTTGTGCATGCGTCCTTACTACTTCTATTGTTCTGGTGTCTCCGAAGGGACCGTCTTACAGCGCCCCTAGAGGTGTGGCATGTGTATTGCATCGTTTTCAGCAAGCGTTGCGTTGCCATATGGACCTGATATCTTACTGATCGTTGCCCATTTGGACGCGATATATTTTTAAATAACATCTCGTTGCCGTTGTCGTGTGGATGTAGCCTAAATTGACCGTAGGTGTGAATGTGAGTGTGAATGGTTGTCTGTGTCAGCCCTGTGATGACCTGGCGACTTGTCCAGGGTGTACCCCGCCTTTCGCCCGTAGTCAGCTGGGATAGGCTCCAGCTTGCCTGCGACCCTGTAGAACAGGATAAAGCGGCTAGAGATAATGAGATGAGATGAGATTTTTCTTCAAGACTGGACCATTGTTGAGGTGGTTCCTATGGGTGAAAAACCAATTAAATTTGGCGCACGCATCATTGCTTGCAACGGTTACTCAGTGACTGAGCTTTGGCCCCGGGTGTGACCCAGTGACTCTATAGCAACTCAATTATGGTCACTAGAGTCTTGTAGAGTCTTGTGCCTGGGATACAGTTTCACATACATGCACCAAATTTGGTGCATATGTGGGTTTCCCTAAGACAAAGACATTTGTAATATACACGATTTGCCTCACCCAACAGGAAGTGAGGTATTTTGGATTTTGTGTGTGTTGGCAAGTTACATTTTGAAATCCTCCTCCTAGGCAGTTAATCAGATTTCATGTCAGATTTGATATACACAATGTCAAGAAGTTGATGTTAAATTGTAAAGGGTGTTTTTGATATCTTGCAAGTTGTTGAATTGGTGAAATGATAAATTTCTCACCATGTAAACAAGAATGCGTCATCAGTTCTCCATGCATTGCCTGATACAGCACAAACTTCCCAGGTTGATTATTATGGTTATGATGATTTCCACATGCCCAGAGTGACATCCTGGTATCGCGCTACCATCTGGCCACAGAAAGAATGGTCTTTTTTTTTTTTTTTTTTTTTCCACCCACCTCGGCTATACTCCTCCTGGACAATGGATTGGAGTTGTATCAAATTTGGTATGCATGATGATGCTATCAAGATGTTGCGTATGTTAAATTGCTAAGGGATTTTTGATATCTTGCAAATCATAAAAATGGTGATACGATGGCAACACGACGAATTTACATGATGACCAGAGTGAGACTCTCAGATAGCGCCACTACCTGGCAACAGAAAGGGTGGATTTTTCACCCATCTCGGCGATATTGCTCCTAGTCATTGTTAGTCGTCATGATACCCATGTGCCCAGACCGACTGACTCTCTGGTATGTCACTAGGTTCTGGCAGTAGAAAGAGAAAATAACTCTTAATTGTTGTGTTAATTTGGTGATCTTCCTGGAGGTGTGACTGCACCAGAGGTGCGAGGGCCTGTGCTTGCTGTTATGTTTTATTATTATTATTATTATTATTAGTAGTAGTAGTAGTAGTAGTAGTATTGATTTTGAGGCATTTGCCACACTTGAAAACTATAGAATTTTGGCACGGGCATCATACTTTAAAATAAATAAATAAACTAACGTAGAGCTTTATTACAAAATTTTGTATAGTCATTGCTTTCAACATATCAGACAGTTCATTTGATTATATTTGTCTCCGCCCAACAGGAAGTCGACCATGTTGGGTCGAAAGCATGATTTTATTTAAAATTTTCATGTAATGTTTTGAGGGGTTTATAATGGCTGAAAACTCTTGACACTCTTGGCACAATTCTTGATTTGATGCTGCAGTTCAGCATAGGCATGCTTCATCAGTTCCCTTGTGCTCCCCAGGTTTTAAATGCATGTCTTTGGACTGCACGAAAACTCAGGAAATTTAACGCATACGTTGGTGGTGTAATGGTTAGCGCTGTCGCCTCACAGCAAGAAGGTCCGGGTTCGAGCCCCGTGACCGGCGAGGGCCTTTCTGTGCGGAGTTTGCATGTTCTCCCTGTGTCCTCGTGGGTTTCCTCCGGGTGCTCCGGTTTCCCCCACAGTCCAAAGACATGCAGGTTAGGTTAACTGGTGACTCTAAATTGACCGTAGGTGTGAATGTGAGTGTGAATGGTTGTCTGTGTCTATGTGTCAGCCCTGTGATGACCTGGTGACTTGTCCAGGGTGTACCCCGCCTTTCGCCCGTAGTCAGCTGGGATAGGCTCCAGCTTGCCTGCAGCCCTGTAGAACAGGATAAAGCGGCTAGAGATAATGAGATGAAATCAAATTTTGGGAAAAATGTAATCCTTTGGTGATTTGCCTTGGGTGTGGCCAGTGGACTCCATCATGCCCCTAATATTTCTGAATGAGTTTGTTACTATGGTCAGCACAAAGTTCATCCAATATTCACGAATTTTGGTGGTGACGTTGTCCTCACGATTTCAGACGCATTTCCCATTGGCTTGTTTTCGCTCTGCCCAAAAGGAAGGTAGCCATTTTGAAATTTTTGCATTTTTCACTTTTTTTTAATGAACTCTTGAAATTTGGTTGGTATAAACTCCAGACATACTGTATGTGGTGGTGATAAATTCTGAAGGAATAGTCAATATCTCAAACAAACTTAGAACGGCGGACAATTGATTCGCTTGAGACGCAGCACTAAACTGAATGCTTCATCGGATTTCCATGAAATTTCTTTGGAATAAACTTCAGACGTATGGATTTACCAGAAGGTATATACGACCCATGCGTTTGTGGTTGGACGACTTTTGATTTGGTACTGCGATGCATCATAGGTGTGCCTCATCAGCTCCATAGCGCCCCTCCCCTGCAGTTTAAAAATGCATATTTGGTGCATTTGAAATGCACGAAAACTCAAATTTGGTACACTCCTCACCGTTTTATTAGTGTTTGGCCATTTATCTTGGGCGTGGCCAGTGGTCTAACATTTCTGAATGAGTTTATCTTTGTAGTTGCCACAAAATTCGTCTGATATTCACGATTTTGTTCACCATGTCAGACATATTTCCCACTGGTTTGTATGACCTCTGCCCAACCGGAAGTTAACCATCGCTTTCATCATATCACAGTTCACGTGGTTATATGCGACTCCGCCCAACAGGAAGTCAACCATGTTCGATGGAATGCATGAAGAAAAATTTTTTTTCTTTCTCCCCCATTTTCATGCAGTGTTTTGAGGGATAGTTTATCATGAACATACTGGCCACTTCATTTGGAACACCTGTGCTAATGGCTAACATGCTAACTTATCCATCTACTATATCTATCTGCCCATGAGATGAGAGCGCAGCTCAAGTTGGTCTGAGAAAGTGTTCATAAATCTTTAGAAGGCTGGAGCGTTTCGGAGTTCTCGCGTTCCGTGTGCGTGAGTTCATGCACATGTAAGTGACTCCTTGTTCAGTCTTGCAGCATATCATTTGTGGGTACAAATGAAGCTTCATAAAGTCGATAGTTAAAGGGTTTATAAAAACGTTGAGCGAGGTGGAAAAGTGTGTCGACTCAGCTGGGTGGCCAGTTCATAAAATCTTCATTGTTCTTCGTTCTCTGGGAGACTCCTCTCCTTGGGGGTTAGTTTGAGTCCAGGGAAAGTCAAGCATTATGTCTCGGGGGCCATCTGTTGCAAGGTGCCAGGCAGACTGGGTTTAACAAACATCTTGTGAATTCTCGTGTCTTTCCTAATATGTAAATTAATTTTTGTACAGATGACATCTAGACAGAAATCCGTGGTCTTTGAATCGGCAGTTTGGGTCCTCTTGGACTTAAAAAGGGCTGTGTAGAGTAAGTTATTGATATGATTTGAAGCAACTGGAAGCCTGTGTCTTCTCTGACTGTGAGTTGGACTCTATCTGCTTTGTATTGGTTAACAATTGATAGCATGAGGGCCAGCGTGGCTAATTAAGATCTTAGTCTCTCTATATTTATCTATAAATGTTTTATTTTTTGCTTTGCAAGCACGAGTATTTCTTTCAGGAAATGTCAATTTAGTTTGAGTTGCTTTAGCCTGATTGTTGCCTCATCCCAGTCTGGGCATTCTCCTCCCACCTCTCTCATCAGCAAGGGGTTTCTGCTCACAGAACTTATGCTCACTGGGCGTTTTTTGTTTTTCCTTACAATTCTCTAGACTGTTTTGTGTGTGTGTGTGTGTGAAAATCCCAGGAGATCAACCGTTTCTGAAATTCTCAAACCACCCTGTCTGTCACCCACAAACACGCCACAGTCAAAGTCACTGTGATTAAATTTCTTACCCCCTCATTCTCATTTTGTCCGAACATTAATTTAAGCTATTGAACCCTGCTTACGTTTTTTTTTTTTTTTTTTTTTACACAGAGCCGCTGTCTTATTAGTGGATGATTTTAGATATTTGCATGAATGAGCAGACGTACAGGGGTTCCTGATAAATCGGTGGGTAAGTGTGCATTACAAGAGAGTTTTTGTCCCAGTTCGGCTCTGCTTGGCAAGTTGTCAATAACAGCAGGTCTAAATGAAGTGGAGCTGAGGCCTATTTTTATGAAGGCCTTTTATGAGTCATTTCTTGGCCACAGGCAAATCGATAATAAAATGATGTTACGCCACCAGATGATTCAGAGGAAAAAAAAAAATACTGATACCTATGTGTTTCTTTTTGTGGTATCTACTGGTGCTGGGTTTCTACCCTGGAGATGCTCTTCTGGGTTTTTACTGCCGCTGTGTGCTGCATGACATTACTGCATTATTTATCCCCCGCCCAAACGAAGTTTGGCGGCGGATATAGAAGCTGGTTCCGTCCGGCTGTCCGTCCGGTCACGTTTTTGTTTCTGGGCCATATCTTTAAAACTACTGAAGATCTCTTCATGAAACTTTTGTATACATATCAAGCAACATGTGAACTGGTGCCTTTTGCTATTTTGGGGGGGAAAAAAAAGTATTTTTCAAATTTTTACATTGAAAAAATAGGTCTTGACTTGGTTTCTAAGAGCAATGTTCATTTCCAGAGCATATATCCAAAACTATTCATGATGCGGATTTAAAACTTTGTATCCATGTTAACAAGGTGATGCAGATGTGCCTTTTCATACTATGAAATTGTAATTTTTTTCACGTTTCCATGGAAACAATTTCAGACTTGGTCTCTCAGGTTAGTCTTCGGGGTAGGTTTTGTTTCCGGAGCAGAACTTAAAAACTGAGTGTTATGGTCTTGAAAGTTGGTATGTGTTGATTAAGTCATGTACATGTGCCTTTTGATACTAAGAAATGTGAGAAATTTTAGCTCGCCTGGACCAAAGGTCCGGTGGGTTTATGCCATGGGCTGCTGAGGTCAGTGTAAAGAGGTAGGGTTGGTTTCCTGCAGCAGAACCTGAAAAATGTGACAATATCTTGAAACTTGGTATATGGGGTGGGGGATATAGACGACCATCTTCTTGTTGAATTTAAACTCCAATATACAGGGGTAGATAGCTTAAAATAAAACGTTTGTCACTGTCCAAATATTTTATATTTTTTTTTTTCTGTATCTATTTTTTGGTCCTGTAAGAGAGCTAACCAAGCAAAGTGAACTGTCTGAATAAAGAAGGATAAGTTATGTAGAAGCAACATGGATGAGCAAATTATGTGCATGGTGTGTGGCTGTGACTGTTTTAGTGAGATTTCTTTACTCACTGTTGAGAACAAAAGAAGCTAATTCGACGTATAAAGAGTTGCAAATTAAAAAACAAACAAACAGGGAAACAGACTGTATAAAACAAATCCAAAACCTATTGCTGGTACACTCACTGTAAGTACAAGGTCATGAAAGGGGTGTGTGTGTGTGTGTGTTTTGGCCCGTTTTCTGATTTCAGGAGAAGTATATAGACATGGCGTCTGAACTGATTGTTTACACCTACTTTTTCTCGGCTTCTGAGGACATCGTACCAGAGGTAAGATCTGACTCCAAGTTCATGAGAAGTATCACAATGAGCCCCTCACAAGCTTTTACTAAGGGTACTCCACAAAAACATAATCCATGATAAGAAATGTTGTGAATGCTATTACACTATGAGGCTACGTTTACATTAGACCGCATCTGTCTCGTTTTCTTCGCGGATGCACTGTCCGTTTACATTAAACCGCCTGGAAACGCCGGGAAACGGGAATCCGCCAGCGTCCACGTATTCAATCCAGATCGTGTCAGCTCCGGTGCTGTGTAAACATTCAGAATACGCGGATACGCTGTGCTGAGCTCTAGCTGGCGTCTCATTGGACAACGTCACTGTGACCTCCACCTTCCTGATTCGCTGGCGTTGGTCATGTGACGCGACTGCTGAAAAACGGCGCGGACTTCCGCCTTGTATCACCTTTCATTAAAGAGTATAAAAGTATGAAAATACTGCAAATACTGATGCAAATACTGCCCATTGTGTAGTTATGATTGTCTTTAGGCTTGCCATCCTTCCACTTGCAAGCGGTAAGTGATATGCGCTGGGATCACACACACAGCGGCTCAGTCCCGAATCACAGCTTGTTCACTTCACTCGCGCGCTCTGTGAGCTGCGCAGGGCCGGAGTGCGCACCCTCCAGAGGGCACTCGCTGTTCAGGGGGGAGTGATTTGGAGCGCAGGATGCCTGCGGAGCCGAGCGTATCCGTGTATTGGTGTTGCTGTGTGCACGCAAATCGTGTATTGGTGTTGCTGTGTGCACACTAATCGTTTTAAAAACGTTAATCTGATGATCCGCTGATACGGTCTAATGTAAACATGGGCTTAGTGATATAGTTTCAGAGACACTGCCTTGTTATGCATATTAAACAATTTACATTTGAAACAAGCTAATTTAGTATTTAAAAAAACCTCTCCGCAATAAATATGAATAGAATATTGTTGACGCATTAAACTGACATTAATTTAGCTACTTTAGGTAACAATGAACATCAGTGTTGTAGTCGAGTCACTAAACCTCGAGTCCGAGTCCAGTCTCGAGTCCCCAGTGTTCAAGTCCAAGTCATTAAAGAAAATTTTGAGTCGAGTCCGAGAACAAGACTCTAACCACACCATTTGACAGCGGCTGTTGCTGCCTTTATGTGAAACCGTCTCTGCTATTGCATTGGACTAACGTTACTGCTCAACTGCCCCGTTTTAGTTAATAGGCTACAGCAAGCCCCGCCCACTATCAACAGAGCAATGAACATAGTGTGTCACTTACTTTTCTGGGCGTGGTCTTGCCAAATGACGATTGAAGTTCGAGGTCGTCCCCGGCATCTCCCCGATAGTTCTTCTACATATGGAACACATAGCAGGGCATTTTTCCCCCCACTGCATGAGAAGTCTGTATAAGCAAAGCGGACAATCCTAGGGGCTTCTCTCCAGGCATTTTAGCGCCATTAACGTTAGTTTGTTCCTGAACATGACGTATGAACAGGTGAATGCGCATTCTCTTGCACGAAATTAGTATGAAAATTAATGTAGATATAAAATCTTCTGCCAAATTATTATAGCATGTTAGAAAAAAAATTTTTAAAAATCGGAATCCTCATCTCCAATTTACGAGTCCGAATGCAGTTAATGCATGAGTCCAAATCTGAGTCATCAGTGCTCAGATCCAAGTCAAGTCACGAATCCTTAAAATTAGGGCACGAGTCGGACTCGAATACTACGTACAAGCCTGCTGAAGAGCTCTCCTGTAGAGTATCGCCTTGCCTTTATGCATGTATCTTCTTTGAAAACAAATCCTCCCTTGCCCCAGGATCACTGTTTGGTGTCTGCTCATAATTGCATAGTGAGACTGTCCTCGTTGCCTTTGTGCATTAGCCCATCAAGACTAAAAGGATCTGACAAATAAATAAAATTGTTACATATATGAACTGTCTTAATAGTTTTTTTTTTTTTATGAAATAGATTATTCCTTTTTCCAAACGCCTGTCTGCTTTTTAATTCCTTTCGCTTAGTCAGGCTCTAATGATATGATATATGACGTATCATTTTGTTTGATATGAGGCTGTTGATTTAATTTCAGTGTTTCATTGTAGACTGTAATGATAAAGGAGGCTGTTCAGTGATGTTGAATCCACCAAATATTGTATGCGTGCAATACTAACCTTCATTTGTATTGCGTTTTTCATGCCAGGGGCACAAAATGCTTCACATAATGGTAAATTTTAAGTAAAGGCATTCCAGAAAAATGTCCAAAAAAAAAGAAAATATAAAAAAGCTGTAAGCTATAAAAACATTTAAGGAAAAAATATGGAACATGTAATATTAAAACTAAAGTCTATAAGACATAAAGACATTAAGAAAATAAGTAAATTTATTTTTTTCGCGGTCCAAATCCTGCGCTCTGATTGGCTGGTGAGTAGGTCCGTATCCTACGGTACGGGCCTCTGGCGACTCGCTCGTTCACAACAACGACAAACATGGTAGCATTTTTTTGTCAACATTTTATCTTTTTTTTTTTTATAAGATTTATAAGATTTTTATCAAAAATCTTATAAATTTTTGCCAGCATTTCTCAGGAGAATAGCATTAATTTTACATCATGGATAGCGATAACGAGAGTCTTCACAGCGAAAGTGAGTTTTACTTCCCTGAGGAAGAAGAAATAAAAGAAAACATTTCAGGAGAAAGCTAAAAACCTGTAATTTGCTAACGCTGAGCAAAAGCATGGCTGAATCCTGAATGACTCCTATTTGTATAAATAGGGGACTACATAGGCGGCAAAATGTAGTTTTTTTTCCCTGCCATAGAAGTGCACTTGTATACCGAGGAAGAAGCAATTCACGTTACAGCCATGAATGAGGATTCAAAATGGCAGCTCACCTCGGTTTTCCCCTTTCGGGCGCTCTCGTTTTCTGTTAGAATTTGGTAAAGAAAAATATAAATATATTATTTACCAGCTTAAGGTCGGTCCATATCGTGAAATGCCGTGACCTCGGCCTTGAATACTGACCTCGGCCCAGAGGGCCTCACTCAGTACTTTCAAGACCTCGGTCACGGTGTGTTATTTATTTTTTATATATATGAAGACATTAAGAACCTGGAGCATCTCCAAATGCAGAATAATAAATTATATTTGACCTAATACTTTTGGAGGTAAGCTGTTCCAAAGTCAAGGAGCCATCACAGAGAACGCTTCATTTTCTTTGGTCTTTAGTCTGGACTTTGGAAAAGCAAGTAAGCCTTGGTCAGATGATCACGGAGGTCTTGCTGTTTGATGGGGTGCTATTAATTCAGATCCATACTCTGGAAACAAACCATGGAAAGCTTTAAAAGAGGTCAATAAACAACACTAATACATACAGCTAATACAACGCACACACATGCACGTGTGCACAGTAAACTCTCATTTCTCATTCAGTCTCACTGATCACTGTAGTGATTGATTAGTGAAGAACACAGGATTCAACAGCACGTCTACTGCTACAGAGAGCTACGTGACTCCTACAGCACTCCTAACGAACATCAGAATGGGAAAAGCCCCATGCTACAGCCCCCTCATGAGCCACTCCAGGAACGACTTGGCCATGTTTACCTTTGTTACATTCTATATAACTGTTATTCCACGAAATCGAGTCGTACGTGAGCTGATAGCCGACGAGGCGCGTAGCACCGAGTGGAATAACTTCTTTTTTTTTTTTTTTTTTTAAATGTTTTGTTTATATATTAACTTTTATTTGCGTTTTAGTTTTTTATTTTTTACATGTATATGTTTTATAATTTAGTGGAATAACTTTTATTACATCCACATTATATTCACTGGATTTTGAGAAACTGAACATTTTTTGTTTATTTTTTGCAAATTTGATATATTAAAAACTATACAAAACATCCAACAAAATCCTTTCCGCTTAGAATGTAAACAAACCGGTGAAATGACGTTAGCAGTTTGTGAAAAATGTTATTATTATTATTATTATTATTATTATTATTATTGAAAAATAAAAAATAATTTCGTACCATCAAATACTTTTATTCCATATTTTGCTGCCTTTCTTTTTGTATTTTTGGGGTTTTTGTTTTCGAGTAGTTTTTATTTCGTCCTCATTTGGTTCAGCAACACACTCCACCATTTTGTTTTTCTCTACTCACGGTATATAAGCTGATAGCCTAGTAGTGTACAGTAGCCATTCGGAGCATGCAATTGCTCTTATCCAGTGAAATGTGGATAGAATAAATATGTTGCTTAAGTTCTGAATGGATCACACAACAGCTATCATTTAAGTTTCAACTTTTGTACTTTTTAATGTTGACTGTTTTTAAATAAATTGAAAATGGAAACCAAAGTCATATATTCATGTAATGCTTACGTTTTTCATAAAGCAAAAAATATTGTATTGAGACCCCACCATATCAGTATGAATTTTGTATATCGTTACACCCCGAGTGCTGTGGCTTTATAGAATGCAATTTAATACCATAAAGTATTTGTGTCTGTGTGTGACTTTTGGAACTGTGTGTGTGGGGGGGGAAACCTTACTCTTATCAAATCAAACGCTGTTCTTAAGCTGCTGACACACTGAAGTGGAGAACTCACTGAAGGTATTTAGGCATCTGGCATGTGTGGTGGGGTGTGTTTTTTTATTGTTTTTTTATTTTTATTTTTTTCCTTCTGTTTTGTAACCAAATTTTTTTTTTTCCCTTGCAGTATATGACACTGTCTGAACTGCCCTCCGTAGTTGTGTTCAAGGATGGGACCTACTTCACTTATGACGGTGAGTGTTTAGTCTTCAGGCAAATGGAAGTGAACAAAGGGAATTTGAAATCAGTAGTTTCCAAAAGTATTGGAACATCAAGGCGCTATACACTGAAAAGACACGTTTGTGTTTGAGATCAAAATATGAACGAGACAATACATCTCAATTTCAGCTTCCGTTTCCTGCTATTTACATGTAGATGTGCTGATCGCTTGGTCCTGCCACTCAGGGAAATGCATAAATGCATGCAAATTAGTCGTGGATTCCCCCCCCCCCCCTTCCCCAAGTAGTAGCACATTATTCCAGGTCATACTGTACAGCTTGCATTTCAAAACAACCCATGCACACACTCCAGTAGTTGACAAAATACAGATACCGTAAGTCACGGACTACGGAAATCTAATTAAAAAGGATACAAAATACGGAGTGGTTACAGATTTTAATACGGATGCTAATAATTTAGACTGGTCACGGACGTTTCAGTCTGTTACAGATGATGAACCACGGATAAAGAATTAAGAAGTCTAAAACAGCTAAATGTTTGGAGTGCTGATGTTCATAATTAAAATATCTTCCCTGTATGTATATGTTTACTTTATTAATTTACTCTTGATACTTCACAGAAAATATCACACATCTGTGAATAAAAGATCCGTGCTTTGTATTATAGCTTTTTATTTTCTGTGAATCTGTATTCCATGACTTGATGCAATAAGGATGCCTGGGGAGAATAGCACGTGCTCAGACAACGTCACATGTAAACAATTACCTGATTGGTCAGATGTTTTATTGGACCAGGTCCAGGCCTGGAAAAATGGCTCCAGAAGCAAACACACCAATACCGATAAACCCAGACCTGGGCTTTAGGTATCGTTATCGGTCTGGTGTGATCACCAACCACATAAACTGCAGGGGACCCATTTATTTATAGTTATCGGTATTGTGGGACCGGGCCTTAGACAACCCCTCTGCCCGTCCTTTTTCTTTTCATATAGGATATTTTTTTTTAGTTCACGACACTGATATTAAAATAACTGGTTTTAACAGGTTTTATGAAATGTCTGCATGTAAGAGATGTACAAACTACTTACACTTGACAGTATAATTTGTAGATAAAAGTGCATTGTCATTTATGATCATAAATATATGATTTGAAAGTGATTTAATCAAAGTTTACATTTATTTGTCTTCTGGGTAAATTTACACACCCTGGGGAACAGGAGTAGGACAAACGTATATTTTCTGAAATTACTGGATTTTTGTCCATACCAAATTTCTTGTTTAAATACTTGTTAAAAAAAAAAAAAGAATCCATTTGTCTTTCAATTACGTTCATTATGTCATATATTAAATATAGTTAGTTTTTTCTTTTTTATCAGACATCTAGTTTTTAGGTTTGTTTACCTGACATGTTTCGACGTACGACTGTCGTCTTCCTCAGAGTGTCACCGGATGTTATTGGTGACGCATCTTTTATCAGCCGATGTTTCCGAAGGCGTGGCCTTCCTGTCTGGTTTGACAGGTCGGTCACGCCTCCTACTGTCTGTTTGTCCCCTGCAAGATGGCACTCCAGGTATGGGAGAGCATGTATGCTCCTCATCCCGGTTGATGGTCCTCGGACTTCGCTTACGGATCTCCATGGCCTCCCTGATCCAGCGCTGATGTTTATCATCTTCTGTGCGGATGACTCTGGCATTCCCCCAGTCCATAATATGATTTTCCCTTTTGCAGTGATCTGTTATGGCTGACATAATTTTCCTGTTGTGCCTTTTCTTTTATTGTTCGGGTTTGTCTTGCAGCTGTCTCCTTTTCGCACTCTTTATGTTCACACACAAGGAAAAATGAACATAAGAAAGAATGCGAAAAGGAGACAGCTACAAGACAAACCCGAACAATAAAAGAAAAGGCACAACAGGAAAATTATGTCAGCCATAACAGATCACTGCAAAAGGGAAAATCATATTATGGACTGGGGGAATGCCAGAGTCATCCGCACAGAAGATAATAAACACCAGCGCTGGATCAGGGAGGCCATGGAGATCCGTAAGCGAAGTCCGAGGACCATCAACCGGGATGAGGAGCATACATGCTCTCCCATACCTGGAGTGCCATCTTGCAGGGGACGAACAGACAGTAGGAGGCGTGACCGACCTGTCAAACCAGACAGGAAGGCCACGCCTTCGGAAACATCGGCTGATAAAAGATGCGTCACCAATAACATCCGGTGACACTCTGAGGAAGACGACAGTCGTACGTCGAAACATGTCAGGTAAACAAACCTAAAAACTAGATGTCTGATAAAAAAGAAAAAACTAACTATATGAATCCATTTGTATCCAGTTTGATAATTGAGTCCCGAAACCTTGTCAGAAAAAAACATCTGTCTACAAGTTAAGAGTGAAGTTTCAGGCTACATCCACACGACAACGGCAACGAGATTTTTTTTTTTAAATATCGCGTCCACATGGGCAACGGATCAGTAAAATATCAGGTTCATATGGCAACACAACGCTTGCTGAAAATGATGCAATACATATGCCACACCTCTACGTGTGCTGTAAGACGGTCCCATCGGAGACACCAGAACAATAGAAGAAGTAGACGCATGCGCATAAACCCCTTCTTCTGTAGCATCAGCCACATAAAGTTTTGATTATTAATCAGTAGCGTAAAACGAAAGACACAGAAAGAGGAATGAACGGGGGTAGATGGAAGCCGGTACGCCAACGTTCTGATATCCTCCAGAATTATTTAATGGTCCATAATAAATTGAATGCTACACGTTGATGGATTACTTTGTTCTTCTACGCCCTTTTTGAGGAATGTATTGTCAGACTTAAACCAACATCTGAAGAGGTGAGATGGCTCCTTTTTTCTTTTTTTTTTCCTATTTTTGCTGGCGGGATTGTTTTTGTTTTTGGAAAGCGCACGGGCGGTGCGCGGTTTGGTTATACTCAGTACTTCTGCAGTGTTTGGACTAAAGACTGCCCTAAGGGCTATTCTCTCTCTCTCTCTCTCTCTCTCTCTCTCTCTCTCTCTCTCTCTCTCTCTCTCTCACTTTGCACCATTACACAATAAATATTCACAGTGAAAATATTCTGTAAGCGCGTTTCATGAACCAAGTTATAGGATTTGTTGACAACTCGCATCGAGTTCGTTACACTTCTACCTGGCGTGAAGCACTGACGGTCATGTGGTTGTGACGTCATCGCAAAGAAATCTGTTCTACTCATCCAGACGACTTCGCAACGGCGCCATTGCCAGATTTTTCCACTCTGGAACCCGTTCTCAAAAGATTTCGTTTTGGGGCACCCAAAACGCCGGTGCCGTGTGGACGCAGGCCGAAACGATAAACGATTTTATCAGATTCACCTGAATCCGTTGCCGTGTGGACAGGGCCTCAGTCTGACTTGACTGCACGAGTGAGAATTTCTTATGCTGTTTAAAACGCTGTGCTTTACATGGAAACTGTTTATGCCATGTCAGACTAATAGAGCTGATGATTTGTTTGCTGGTTTATAATCCGCTTTCATTTTTGGGATTTATAGAGTATGAAGATGGCAGCTTGGCATCCTGGGTGAACAGGGAACGTTTCCAAAGTTACATGCAGATTGATGGCTTCATACTCTATGAGCTGGGGGAGACTGGTATTGCCCTGCATCACAACATACATCATATTGGTTTCATTATATTATGTGTAGGGATGTGATTTGTATACAAATCATACTGACGAGTTGTACTTTTAACACTGTGATCTACTGGTATATGTCTGTCTCTCTCTCTCACACACACACACACACACACACACACAAAAAAAAATCCAGCCCTGTCCCCGAAATCACTCACTATCTCGGGAATTTGATATAAAGGACTACAGTGGTGCTTGAAAGTTTGTGAACCCTTTAGAATTTTCTATATTTCTGCATAAATATGACCGAAAACATCAGATTTTCACACAAGTCCTAAAAGTAGATAAAGAGAACCCAGTTAAACAAATGAGACACAAATATTATACTTGGTCATTTATTTATTGAGAAATGATCCAATATTACATATCTGTGAGTGGCAAAAGTATGTGAACCTTTGCTTTCAGTATCTGGTGTTTGTGACCCCCTTGTGCAGCAATAACTGCAACTAAATGTTTCCGGTAACTGTTGATCAGTAATGATTCTCTCTATACATTCGGTCGGACAGCACTACAAAATGGCGAACTCACTATATAGGTTACTATGTAGTGAGTGATTTCGGCCACGCCAAAATTGATTCCCTCATGCATTCCCTTCTAATGGGCCGATTAGGTCCATCCTGTTCGTTTGAAGTGGACCTCAATCAATGGAAGGGATGCAGTGGCTTTTGGGATGGTCAGCTTATGAATCCACTGACATTCGCGATATGCTGCACATCGCCACAAATGCCTGGCCGCCAATAGATATGGACCACGATATGGTTCAGTGGTTTCATTGACCATGAATTCATTTAACTTGGTTGAAGGCCGACTCAAAGGGAAAATCCCTCAAAGGCTAGGGTGTGGGGGCACTTCCCACCATCTGTCTCCCAGATTCAGAGCCGACTTTGATGGCTCAGGCAGCACTTCCCCAGCCAACACTGCATGGTCCACTCCATGCTATGCTATTACAGGACCCATCCTCAAATATTCCTCTTAACGCTGCCTGTACAGCCAGCCAATTTGTTCCCAAAATTAGTGAACAAGGCTTTGGTGGGTTGAGGTTTGATTACAGCCTGACTCCACCAGTGGACGATCTGTAATCCCCTGGATTACTGGCAGGTATGTGGTACGTAGCATGTAGTTGAGAATGTGCATAGTTGAAATGTGTTTCACTGGAAGCGTGCAATAAAGGACTTAGTCTGTGATTCTAAATTGTTTTTGGTCACTGTAAAGCCACACTAGGTACAATATAAATTTGTGTAGGCTCTTTAGTGCATGTTATTTGATGTCATTTAATATATTTTACCTTATAAATGGATAGTTACTAACACTGAAAACTGAGCGCTCTGACACGCCATTCTGTGTTTTTTTTTATTTTTATTTTTTTTTTTTTATTATTATTATTATTATTATTAAATATAGATCCACTGTCTATTGGTCACTAGAATCATGATTTGCTGTTTAAAAGTGCACGTTTAATGCTATAGTTTATTATAATGTGCACGTTTAATAACTATAAACTTACTGACTAGTGTAAATTACTCGTAGTACAAAACATATTAATGCAATTAGATGTCATTCCCAGATTCTGCATCATTCATCTTTAAGACCTTTTGGTAATGAAGCATGAAAAGAAACTAGAATTATTAGAACAGTGATTTCTCAACTGATTTTTGCTTCAGGACCCACATTTTATTTTGGACCTCAAGTTGCGACCCAACATGAGACTCAATTTGTTTATCATATTGAAGTAAACCAAGAAATGCATATTAATTTTGCATAATAATGTTATTGATGCTATTACTACTAATAATCGTCCATTGTATAGGCCTAATAAAGTTGTATAATAATTTATTAACTTGGATAACAGAAAATAAATCAACCTGCATATTGGGTTGTTAAGGTTGTACCTCAAGTATTTACAGTGGAAAATATCAGTTTATTAAATTCATAAGTTTAATCAAGTGCAATATTTTTTGCAGTAATATGAAAATGGACCACTATATAAATGCATACACATACAGTGGTGCTTGAAAGTTTGTGAACCCTTTAGAATTTTCTATATTTTTGCATAAATGACCAAAAACATCATCAGATTTTCACACAAGTCCTAAAAGTAGATAAAGAGAACCCAGTTAAACAAATGAGACACAAATATTATACTTGGTCATTTATTTATTGAGGAAAATGATCCATGATTACATATCTGTGAGTGGCAAAAGAATGTGAACCTTTTGCTTTCAGTATCTGGTGTGACCCCCTTGTGCAGCAATAACTGCAACTAAATGTTTCCGGTAACTGTTGATCAGTCCTGCACACCGGCTTGGAATTTTAGCCCATTCCTCCGTCGTACAGAGCAGCTTCAACTCTGGGATGTTGGTGGGTTTCCTCACATGAATTGCTCGCTTCAGGTCCTTCCACAACATTTCGATTGGATTAAGGTCAGGACTTTGACTTGGCCATTCCAAAACATTAACTTTATTCCTCTTTAACCATTCTTTGGTAGAACGACTTGTGTGCTTAGGGTCGTTGTCTTGCTGCAGGACCCACCCTCTCTTGAGATTCAGTTCATGGACAGATGTCCTGACATTTTCCTTTAGAATTCGCTGGTGTAATTCAGAATTCATTGTTCCATCAATGACGGCAAGCCGTCCTGGCCCAGATGCAGCAAAACAGGCCCAAACCATGATACTACCACCATCATGTTTCACAGATGGGATAAGGTTCTTATGCTCAAATACAGTGTTTTCGTTTCTCCAAACATACAGTAACGCTTCTCATTTAAACCAAAAAGTTATATTTTGGTCTCCTCCGTCCACAAAACATTTTTACAATAGCCTTCTGGCTTGCCCACGTGATCTTTAGCAAACTGCAGATGAGCAGCAATGTTTTTGGTGAGCAGTGGCTTTCTCCTTGCAACCCTGCCATGCACACCATTGTTGTTCAGTGTTCTCGTGATGGTGGACTCATGAACATTAACATTAGCCAATGTGAGAGAGGCCTTCAGTTGCTTAGAAGTTACCCTGGGGTCCTTTGTGACCTCACTGACTATTACACGCCTTGCTTTTGGGGTGATCTTTGTTGGTCGACCACTCCTGGGGAGGGTCACAATGGTCTTGAATTTCCTCCATTTGTACACAATCCGTCTGACTGTGGATTGGTGGAGTCCAAACTCTTTAGAGATGGTTTTGTAACCTTTTCCAGCCTGATGAACATCAACAACACTTTTCCTGAGGTCCTCAGAAATCTCCTTTGTTTGTGCCATGATGCACTTCCACAAACGTGTTGTGAAGATCAGACTTTGATAGATCCCTGTTCTTTAAATAAAACAGGGTGCCCACTCACACCTGATTGTCATCCCATTGATTAAAAACACCTGACTCTAATTTCACCTTCAAATTAACTGCTAATCCTAGAGGTTCACGTACTTTTGCCACTCACAGATCTGTAATATTGGATCATTTTCCTCAATAAATAAATGACCAAGTATAATATTTTTGTCTCATTTGTTTAACTGGGTTCTCTTTATCTACTTTTAGGACTTGTGTGAAAATCTGATGATGTTTTAGGTCATATTTATGCAGAAATATAGAAAATTCTAAAGGGTTCACAAACTTTCAAGCACCACTGTAATCCTGAGTATGTGCAATATACTTAGCCAGACAAATAAAACAAACACTGACCCAAATACTGAATTACAAACTGTGCACTTTTATTATACAGTATTGATCGTTTATCATCTTTCTTAACCCTCTTCAGGCAACATGAGAAATATGATGAAAATGACGCATGAGAAAAGGAAAGACAGACTTGGGAAGAGCTAAACGAGTATGTTTATCACATAGGAGACCACAGTCATCGACAAAACATTTCCTCTGAAGCCCAGTGCTTCAGACCATCGGACATGGGTGACACTTGGAGAATTTTAAGGTTAATTCTAGTAGGAGTGAGCGTATTTAAGAACATCGAAGAAAAAAAAAACCAACCCAACAGTATTAGTTAAGGTATAAGGATATGGTGAACCCTTTCTAGCTGCCAACTTTGCCACCTCATCAGCAAGGGCATTACCCTTATCCTGTTTATTTTCCCCAGAGTCATGCCTTTAACTTCAACTGTGGCTAATTGTGATGGTAAAGTACAAGTGTGAATGAGGTCTGAGATGAGCGTATCATTAGAGAGGTTTGCTGTCAGTTCAGCGAAAACCACTGGAATGCCAGATTTTACCAAAGTCATGAACTACTCCAAAAGCGAGTCTGGAGTCCTCTCTCCTGTTGTGCCATGGTTCCAGACCCACTTTTGGGTGTCGGTTTCCTTCAGGCCTTGGTCTGCCATGAGTGATGCCTGTGCTCCTCGCTATGGACTGCAGTGAGCTCATTGTTCTTTTTAACATTGGAGTTGCCCAGCGCTCTGTGCAGTGGTGCTTGTGTGCTCACTTTCTGGGTCCATGGTGCGGTGTTCCGAGCGACGTTGCCCTGTGGCAGCTGTGCAGGTGGTGTGGGACATACCTTTGTGTGCCTTTTGGTGGGATTGTGGGCAGCTACGCCACTGGAGTTGCATCCTGACCTCTTTTGGTACACTTTTTCTCCAAAATTGTAAAGTGACCTTGGGTGTGAGGAGAAAGGCGCTATATAAGGCCTTTCTCACACCCAAGAAAAAGGCCCTGCCTTTTATCCATGGCTTTTGCCATGACACCCACCTCTCCCAGATGCTGGTCTTTGATTTCCGGTTTACCTAAGCAGCAGAGGCTGAGGGAGCCGAAAGTAGCCGAGCAGAGCTAGCTACAACAACTATGTTTTAGTCAGAGGATAACGTCTTTTTTTTTAAATTGTGTGTCTTTCTGGTTCAGCGTGTGCCATTCTCGGGTGCACAAACAACTTGTGAAAGCTTAAAGATTTTATGAATGGAATCTGTTTTGAGCACAAACTGACTTGCAAGACTTATTATCCAGCACCATATGCTGCTTATCTGTACATGTGATTCCTGTCTTTCCACTCACCACTGCATTCTGGACCTGAATCAACAACATTAATTCTGTGTTATTGTCTCATCTCATTATCTGTAGCTGCTTTATCCTGTTCTACAGGGTCGCAGGCAAGCTGGAGCCTATCCCAGCTGACTACGGGCGAAAGGTGGGGTACACCCTGGACAAGTCGCCAGGTCATCACAGGGCTGACACATAGACACAGACAACCATTCACACCTACGCTCAATTTAGAGCAGGGATGGGCAATTATTTTTTCCATGGGGCCACATGAGCAACAGAATTTTGTGGAGGGCCGGACCAAAAGGCTGAACTAAATTCTGCATAATATTAATTGTATTTCTTTATATAAAGCAGTAAATAACATTTGTTTTTACAAGCTGCTAAGACTGGTAAGAGTATGGAAAAAACGAGGTTGCCTTACAATGTAATTTATTCAATCAAATTTCCCAAAACAATGGTTAACAAAATGTTAACGTTTGTACCCCTTTTTTTTTTTTCCAGTCACATTCACCCCAAAACACAATAAAGACATCACAATATTGTCTTTCTACTCCACATATCAAGCAAGATACATCATATTATAATAATGATGCCGTGTCGATTCGGTGTAGGTGTCAGATCTACAGATCGGCTCGGGCTCCGGCGCCTGCTGGTGACATCACACTATGTGATTGGCTGGACCGTTTGAAGGATGATGTACAAGTTTGTGGTTGGTCTGGACAAATTATGGAAGTAGTTATCGCGGGATTAGGTTTCGTGGGATTTCATGTCATGTTCATGTCGTGCGCATTGCGTTTTTGTTGAACACAACTTCAAAATAAAAGCAGTGCACATTCAGTCCATGCATGAGGTAAAATTAGAAAATACGTTTATTTTGTAATTTCTAATTAACCTTACGCGGGCCGGTCAGAATGAACCATAGGGCCGGATGTGGCCCGCGGGCCGGAAAATGCCCAGGTCTGATTTTAGAGTCACCAGTTAACCTAACCTGCATGTCTTTGGACTGTGGGGGAAACCGGAGCACCCGGAGGAAACGGGGAGAACATGCAAACTCCACACAGAAAGGCCCTTGCCGGCCACGGGGCTTGAACCCGGACCTTCTTGCTGTGAGGCGACAGCGCTAACCACTACACCACCGTGCTGCCCCTGTGTTATTGTTGTTGAGATATTGTACATTATTCAAACATTATGCTACATTAGTCATTTAGCTGGCATTTTTATTCAGTGACTAACAATAAGTGCATGTAGCTGAGGTAGCCAAGAGCGACCAGTGCTAAAGTACTAGTATAAACAAATAGCCTACAAGTACCATCCAATATGTGGAATGATCAGCATAGTGAAGAAGCTTGGACAAATACATAGACAAGGAATTATTTAAGTATGGTATGTTTATTGTTTCCAAAGTTTGACGGCATTTGCGTCTGCATTAAAATGGTTAGCCTGTGCTTCTCTGACTGAGCTTTTGCTTCTTGAACCTATACAAGAGACATCATAGTACAGTCGGCTGGTAGAGTTCTGTTAGACTAGAGCTGGGTGCTTATGGTTCATATAGTTATGATATTCGGCAGACACTTTTGTCCAAAGCAACTTACAATATATAGACATTACATTTTTAGTGAACCAATACAATTGCTCTACTCTGACACAGTCTACCTTCCAGATGATAGCTGCTTAAGGACTGCAGGATTTCCCTAACAATGCAATGTTCCCAATGCAGGAACAGCTGACCATTTCTATCGCACCATTTGCACTCATCATTACCCAAACCAGGTGTTTAGGTTTGTTCATGCTCTGGCTAGGCTTAACCTCAGCCTTAAGCAAACAAACTCGCCCTCTCTTTTACACATAATTTTGCCAATTTTATTACTGTGTAGATAACGATACACCTCCATACTTTTGCTCCTTGCCATCAACACCCTCATTAAGAATAAAATAATTGGCAATGTCAACGTAGCTGACGTTGGGCCACAACTTCACGTTGTCTATCCATTTTGTGAGGGTAGACGGAGGGTCACTTTGATTGTATTATCCCCAGAGTATGTCAGAAAATCGGACCCATGTAACCATCTTTTAGTCATCTTTGAGCTTCAAACGTCAACACCGTGGAGCGGAAGAAAGATACCGACTTCTGCTTTGACGCAACAGTGAATCATGGGAAAGGTCAGAGTTTGGGAGCGTTGTGAATAGGAAAAGGGAATTTCATTCCATTGAGTAGTGTTACCACCAATTGTTAACAGATGAATTAACGCCAAAATTGACCCTTTTATTGGACACACAGCATGACATGATGATTTTTCATTGACTGGGGAGAGTTTCTTTATATTTATTGTGTTTTTTTTTTTTTTTTAAATATGTTTGTCATATTTTTCCACTTGTTTTCTTTCCCTTTTTTATTATGTTTCATCGTTTGTATTTATGAACTTTTTTCCCCATCCAACACTCTGTGATCTAATCTTAAAGGGCCCACGATCCACCAGTTGAGAAACATTGGTGTAGATTAGGGTTATGACTGTGAAAGTGTTTTCAAAATTTCTACTTTCCTGATGTTGCATTTGGTGAACTTTTACTCATATTTGAAGTTATTTTTATTGGGTCATGCAAAAACCTCCCGCACCCAACATCACCTCACTTTTGATAAATACATGTATATTAAATAAATAAATAAATCATGATTATAAAATAAATTCATTGAAAGATGTGTAAAGTACTTTTATATAACAATAAATTGCTTAACAATTGTTGTAATTTGTATTAATTAACAATTATAATTATTATTACAACAATCGTTAAGCAATTTATTGTTATATTAAAGTACTTTACACATCTTTCAATGAATTTATTTTATAATCATGATTTATTTATTTAATATACATGTATTTATCAAAAGTGAGGTGATGTTGGGTGCAGGAGGTTTTTGCATGACCCAATAAAAATAACTTCAAAAAAGTAATATATGAGTAAAAGTTCACCAAATGCAACATCAGGAAAGTAGAAATTTTGAAAACACTTTCACGGTCATAACCCTAGTGTAGATGATTCAGTTTCATTGTGCTTTCTTTTCTTTTCTTTTCAACAAAGATGGCTTAATACTTTGACTTTCCCTCTCTGACAGGTAAATTGGTAGCAATCGCTGTCGTTGATGAAAAAGTTTCACCAGAGGAAAGCTTGAGGTATCAACTGTTTCTTTTTGCTGTTCTTTCTTTTCTTTTCATAAGAGCTCTCACTCACACACACCGTCATGGCAAAACAGAATGGCATTTAGATGAGATACTCTGTGCCACTTAAGCCTTTCTTGCCAACTGAAAGACTTTGTACACCAAAAGCACACTCTTTCTGAAATCCAATTTGCCCAATACGAATTTTCTATCTGCGTCTTTCCTCAGGTTAAAGAGTCTTATACAGAGAGTTTCAACTGAGTACAGGGATAACTTCTCCAGGTAAGAACACGATGATGCTCAAAAGAAAATCCAGTCATTTCTGTGACAGGATATTAGGGTGTCATTTAATTTGCCAATTCTTTTTCAGAGGAAAGCAGCTAAAGCGCGCACACAAAGTTGCTGGATGAGATCATAGCTTGCAAACTAATTTATATATTTTATTAGGCATATGAGGTGAAACTTCAATCCAAATTGCTTGAAACGGCTCTTGTTGAATTCAGAATTGAATGCAGAACAACGTACGTTTTACGGAATTAAAATGTGTCTATCCGTTCTTGAGATATTACAAATCAAAGACTGAAAACATGGCGTAATTTTTAGAAAACCGCAGTAATATGTATTAGGATAGCATGGTCCAAAATGGGCCTCATAATCGCATGAGATCAACTGTTTCTTCTTTAACTTTTCAAGATATTTACGTGGAAATTGGCAGGCACATAGATAGTTATATGCTGAATACAAAGTTTGAAAAATTAGTAAAAACCAATCATGCAAATTAGTATTTGATTAGTACTAATTATAGTAATTAGGTAAAAAAATTTAAATCTGTACACTCTCCATCAAAGTTTCGCCAAGTGGCTTTATTTGTGCAATATAAAGTTGATCTTAATTCTCATTTATACGTCACAAAGAAGGAGAAATCAATGTTAATTATAAAAGATGCATAAATAAGCATTGAATGTCATTCACATCTACCATTCTCTATCAAAATAAAGTAATAAGAGTCTTTCTAATACCCTCTCTGTGCTCTGTAGGCCTTTGTATTTCTAAGCAGGGCCTAGTAGTGTTTATATAAAAGAATAGAAATGATTATTTTGATTAATATTCACAGCTTTCAAGGCTAACTTCGAAAAAACTGCGTGAGCCACATCCAATAAACATGTCCAATTAATAGAATTGAAACTGACGCTTGCGTTTCTGACTTCTGGTTTTGAAAATATCATTCTGACCACTAAGATCTCGATATTTTTCATCAAAACTACAGTTATATTCTAAAATTGTCATTTATTTACATGAATCAGCTTGATTTGAAAAAAAAAAAAAGTAGGTAAAGCTATGAAAACTCACTTCAAAGTCTCCCATGAATCAGAACATCAAAACTAGCTGATGGAAAATTTTGCTGAATACGTTATCAGAAACAGTGAGACTGAGAGAACATCCCTATTAAAGTTATCTGATTTGATATTCATGAGTAATCCAGTCAGAAACCGATCAGAAGAGAGAGAGAGCCTGACCATTTTCCTGTGACTCAAAAATCACAGGTAGTTTCCTGATGTCACGTGAGCAGAGAGTGTACTCTGGTGTACCAACTTCAACCTGCCGTTATTCCCGAAGTACTGAATTGCACAATTTTCTAAACCTACTGTGTTAAAAATTATATTGTTATACTCCTGCTCCGAAGGAGGCGGGGTATAGAGATCTTGCATGTGACGTCACAGCCGATCCAGATTGTGACAGACGCCATCTTGTAGGTCAAACGCCATATTCCGCCTTCTTCTGCTTTTACTTCTACCTTTTCTTCTGGAAAACCCTACTATATACAATTCTACTACAACGGCTGCGGCTACAAGCTCTCCTTACCTGTGCACGTTTATGTTTTTTTGTGTGTATTTTTGCGTGTTGTTCGTCTGTACCGGACTTCAATATCCACTACAACCGTATGGACTTACTGGACATTGGTTTCCAGCAGAAAATGACGGTTTGTAGCGATTTCCATCGCATGCACAACATTCCGGATGGAAAAAAAAAAAACATTCCGGACGAGACCAGATTGCGAGACCAGCGGGGTCTCCGTGGATTGTTATTGGAAGTAAAGTGAAGGAGGCGGCGCCGGGAGCCGAAGCAAAAGCGAGGCTACAGGCAGAGCCGGCCTGTTGACTAAGCTCAGAAAACAGCTACTCAAATCTCCACTGCCAAGCCTCTACCTCTCCAACGCCAGATCCATGTAAACAACACGGACGATTTGGAATTACCTTATTCTATTCTATAATCGGCTGGTCAGTGCTATACTCAATACTTAAGTGACTTACCCATCCAGTGAGGATCATTTTCTTGTTTACAAGATGCCACATCTGAGTCGCTGACAAATCCTGAATTTCTGTAAAGATAACTGTCCAGAGATTTATAAGCACGCAGTGCTTCACCACTGAACAGCGAGGGAAAGTTGATGAGGTAATTATACACGTCCGGGTATTCCGCTGGCAGTTCAAAATCCGGTCGTGAAAACTCCGTCCAGAAAGCCATAAGGGTAACAAATCTGTAGATTGTTTATTTTAGGCATATATCTAGTTATCTGTTCATGAGAAAAATGAGCCGTGTAGTCCGTCGGTTGAAATTGATCCATTCTGTACACGAGTGCAGCAGTATTCAGAGGTGTTTTTGACCGACACGATGGCGGTTGTGTACTTTCTGGTCACGTGACTGTGTATAGATATAGAAGTATAGATCTCTATACTGGTTTACCTCTGTCCGTCCGCCCGTATCTCCATATTTCCGTCCGTCCGAAACGCCCTTTTTCTCAGCAACCACAAATCATAGCCATTTGGTACCAAACTTCAGCTTGGGGTTCTATACCGTTTTCAGGTCTGTCACACATCAACTTCCTGTTTACCAACTGAATGTATTTACAAAACATATAGTGTGGATTTTTACAAAATTTTTGTAAGATTTTTCTCAGCAACTACAAATCACAACTGCTTGATATTTGGTACTGAGCTTCAGCTTGGGGTTCTATACCGTGTATACTGTTTTCAGGTCTGTCATGCATCAGCTTCCTATTTACCGACAATGTATTTATGAAACGTATAGGGTGGATTTTGACGCCATTTCAGATGCTATTTGAAATCCCTGGGGAGAGACACTGCTCTTTACTTACTTGTTTCAGGGTTAATTATTTGTTAAAGTCAACATTCATAATACGTGTCCTATTCTTTCTATTGCTCGCATTCTGATAAGCGAGAGCGGGGGGGATACGTAAGTGAGCAGTAGCTCACAGTTGGTCTTGTTAATAATAGTCATGTATTATTGAGTAGGATATTGTGGACCTTGATCAAAAATGTCAGACAAGACAGTGCAGTGATAAATCTTTTCTCTATGGCATAACAGCTTTTAAATCTATCCTGTTGGCTTGTTTGCACATACTTGGCTTTCAAAAGTCCCCATGGGGGGAAAAATGTACTATCTTTCTTTAAATATACAGAAATTTCCAGTTTGGCCATATGGATGGGAATGACTACATCAACAGCCTCATCATGGGGTGAGTATTTCTCTTCTGTCTCACTTCCTCCTTTAATTTCTTCATTCCTCCACCCATGAGCACCAAGTGGTACCTAGTGATCCAATACAAGGAATCAAATGTACCATGATTTTTTTTTTTTTTTAATTTGTTTATTTATTTAATTAATAGCATTGCTGAAATGCTCAGCCCTGTGAGCTGAGTTTATGGGTGCATGCATAAGTGCGTTCGAAGCAGTTTGGATAGGAGTGCACCATTTACTTGAGTGTTTTGAGCTTCCATTTGCTCACTCTTGTAAAGTACATATTGTATTTTGCAATCTAAAGTCTCATCTCATTCTCATCTCATTATCTCTAGCCGCTTTATCCTGTTCTACAGGGTCGCAGGCAAGCTGGAGCCTATCCCAGCTGACTACGGGTGAAAGGCGGGGTACACCCTGGACAAGTCGCCAGGTCATCACAGGGCTGACACATAGACACAGACAACCATTCACACTCACATTCACACCTACGGTCAATTTAGAGTCACCAGTTAACCTAACCTGCATGTCTTTGGACTGTGGGGGAAACCGGAGCACCCGGAGGAAACCCATGCGGACACGGGGAGAACATGCAAACTCCGCACAGAAAGGCCCTCGCCAGCCACGGGGCTCGAACCCGGACCTTCTTGCTGTGAGGCGACAGCGCTAACCACTACACCACCGTGCCACCCCCAATCTAAAGTCAAGTCAGTTTATTTGTATAGCGCTTTTAACAACCGGCGTTGTCACAAAGCAGCTTTACAGGAAATTCAAGATTTTAAACATATTGTAACACTTTGCGCGGGTGGGTGGAGCACAGAAGTATGGCAGGCCAGAACTGAGTTTCCAAAACTCTTTATTGTATCACTTTTCAGCGTACACACTCTCCCAGATGCTCAGACACGCGTGCACACACATCAGTCGTCTGGTTGGGGAGAGAGCTCCCTTCCTCCACTCTCTCCTTCCTTATATAGGGCACAGTCACTGGAGAAGACACACAAACACAGGTTAATTGACATCAGGTGCAGTGATTCTGCCACTTACCTTCCCTGACTCCGCCCTCTGGTCACAGACCAATGCTTGACCACGCCCCCGCTGCCACACACATGAACTAATACATTTATCCCTGATGATCAAGCCTGTGGTGATGATGGCAAAGAAAAACTCCCTCAGATGACATGAGGAAGAAACCTTGAGAGGAGCCAGGTTCAAAAGGGAACCCATCCTCATCTGGGTGATAACAGATAGCATGATTATAAATAACTCGCTTCTAGAAGTGTGCCTGATTATGGTCAAGAAGTACAACTGTGTAACCAGGAAATTCATTATAGTTTTAACATCTCGTGTATTTTGTTGAAGTTATCAACGGTTCATTGATGGAAACTTGAGTGTAAAATTGTTCATGACAACTGCAGTCCTAAAGTTGTCGTGGTGATTGTAGTCCTCAGCAATCATAGCAAAACTAAGTGTCCAGAACCATCTTCTAAACGCATCTTTAGACTGTCCATATGGGGCCGTCCTCTACAGGAGTGAAACGATGAGAACTCAGCCAAAAGTAGGGCATCAGGATGGATCAGGATATATAGTGCCTTTATAGCAGAGTTGGAAATTAACTTTTATATATATATATATATATATATATATATATATATATATATATATATATATATATATATATATAAAATATCTGTAGCCGCTTTATCCTGTTCTACAGGGTCGCAGGCAAGCTGGAGCCTATCCCAGCTGACTATGGGTGAGAGGTGGGGTACACCATATATTTATTTAAAATTTATTTATTTTAAATATCCACCTGACACAATCTTTCGGTGACATTTATTTATTTATTTTTTTATTTTTTTATTTTTCACCCTTGATTTGGGGGGAGGGGGAGTTGGTTATAGACTCATCATGTCATGCTGTTTTTGATTTGTGTGCATCACAGTGAGGTTGCTGTGCCGTCAGTCATTGTCCTCAACACTTCTAACGAGGAGTACTTCCTGCCCAGTGAGCCCGTGGAGAGTCTGGAGCAACTGATTACCTTCATCACGAGTGTCCTGGATGGCACAGCTCAGGTAATGCAGACTTCTAAACATTGTATTCGTAGCACTGCAGGACCTAGTTTCCTTACTGCTGACACATTTTAATACTAATAATAAACAAATACAGCAGGGATCTTTCATACATAGGCTCTTTCCAAATTCCTTTGACCAATTCTGTGGTACCTTATCCAATGTCTCTTGTAATCGGTGTTCCCAGATTAAATTTCTGTCTTCTTTTGTGTTCAACGGTGACTGGCTTTGAGAAATGGAACAAGCCATGGCGTCAGGTTTTTCTGGGTTTAACTGCAATATAAAATACATTTTTAAACAATGGAAAAATTGCAATTAGTTTATAGCTTCTCATATCAGACCATTTAAAAAAAAAAAAATGACCACAAGCAACAGCAGTAGCACTTGTTATGGCTGCAAGCAACACTCTGCATCCTCTACAGAGGATGTGAGCTGTCCCAAGGAGCATGAGGTTCTGGAGTTTGTGTGTTTTCTGGGATCTAGTCATTGTATCTCATGCATTAATGAGGCCCATTTTGGACCATGTTATCCTAATACAGAATATTACATCAGTTTTCTAAAAATTAAGCCGTTTTTTCAGTCTGATTTGTAATATCTCGAGAACGGATAAAAACACTTTTTACAGAATTAAAATATGTTGTTCTGCATTCAGTTCTGAATTCAGTGAGGGCTGTTTCAAGCAATCTGGATTGAATTTGAATTTTCATCTGATGACCCAAAGAAGACGTCGTCTTGTGTTTCTATCTCTAAAACCATGTACCGAAAATATTGCTGATGCCATCAGTGTGGAAGGGAAGCAATGGGGATTCCTCGAAGTTCCTAGAATGCTCTACAGACTGATTATCAGGAAAAAAAATTGTATTTAAATATCGTATAAATTGCTGTTTAATTATCAGGAATTTGGGGATTGCTCAGTCCTGTCTGAGCCTTTTGTCTCAGCTCTCTCTTTATCACAAAAGACCGGTTTAGTGTCTGCATCACAGCTGACATTGCCCCGATTTACTCAATTTACTGGTCTATCTATGTTCCCACTCTCACCTATGGTCACGAGCTATGGGTAGTGACCGAAAGAATGAGATCGCGGATACAAACGGTAGAAATGAGTTTTCTCCACAGGGTGGCTGGTCTGTCCCTTAGAGACAGGGTGAGAAGCTTGGTCATTTGGGAGAGACTCAGAGTAGAACCGCTGCTCCTCCACATCGAAAGGAGTCAGTTGAGGTGGTTCGGACACCTTCATGGATTAAAGTTTTCCGTCGTGTGACGGATTTCCGTCAGCTGAACTCTCCCAAGGCCAAATGTGAGGTTGGTGCTGATCCGAGGAGAATTAAAATGACGGGTGGTTGGGTAGAGATTGGGTTATAACACTGTGTTGCAACACCATCAACTATCAGCAGGGTTTATTTAACTTTTTTGTTTTTGAGCCATGCTTTGTTTTGTTCATTTCCTATATTTGATTATGTTTAAACGTTCGCTGTCTACGGTGCGGCGTTAAAAAAAAAACATGCGCTGTCAAAATTGGCAAAATACATTCCCATGTGCTTGTGTCTGACCATTTCTGTTTTGTATTAAATTAAATCTTGCCAAAATGACTTGGTTCAAACCTGGACATATAGAAATGGAGCATGTAAAAAGAAAAGAAAAATAAACCCCGGAAAGCCCGCTCCTCTGCTTCAGCCAGACTTGAAGACCTGACGGTGCAATGCTTGCAGACTGTCAGAAGTAATTAGACCTAAATTTATAGCTAACAAATCAGCAGACGCCCCAACAATTATTATTTTCGTTAGGCCAATGTGTAAGGTATGTTAGAACCGTGCCTTATAGCCTACATTATATCACAATTTAAAGGACGTTTGAGGAGTTGGAGGCTGCGAGCGCAATGATGTTCCGACATGCGCTAAACTTTATTCCCTGAAAATCATACACCAGCGTTCAATGCCCCAAACAGTCAAAATGTCTAGAAGACTACAGTTAAATAATAATCATAGCCTACTAAGTTAAATTACGTCAAAACATCTGTTTCTGGCCTATGAAATGATGGAGGAAAATGAGAACGAACGCAAAGTAGATAGCAGCCAACTTCACGCGATCTTTTAGGTAACTTAACACTCGTGTTGGCCACAATATTTCTCTTAATAAAATCTTGAATTGTTTTTGAAATTGTATTCAACACAAAGTAAGGTCAAATTATAATTTTAATTTAAGCGAAGATCCAAACTTTTTTTCTATATTGACGTCGAGCATAGAGGAGCATGTCATTCTGCTTTCGGTTTCGGCAGCATGAAAGAAGGCACTGATGTGTCTGCCATCGATAAAGGTGTAAAACAAGCGGAGGTGGGCTTGGCTGTACGAAATAGGTGAAAACGGAAAGCCATTTAGTTCATGGTGCAAAAAACCTAAACATTCCAGGCGCTTGCATTTGTGTGGTTTGCCACAAAAAAATAATATACGGAAGCAATGGAAAGAGAGTGCAATAAATTGAATATATTAATCCATTAATTAATTGATAAAAGTTATCAGTTCTAAGTTAACCATTCTCAGAATTTCATCGAAATCCACCCATAACACCCCCGTAAATTTTCAGTCAAATAAATTTTTTTTTTTTTTTTGCTTTAATCCATGCACCTTGTTAGGATGCCTCCTGGACACCTCTCAAGGGAGGTTTTCTGGGCATGCCCCACCGGGAGGAGACCCCGGGGCAGACCCAGGACATGCTGGAGAAATTACATCTCTCGGCTGGCCTGGGAACGCCTTGGTATTCCCCCGGAAGAGCTGGTGAAGGTGGCCAGGAAGAGGGAAGTCTGGGCTGCTCTGCTTAGGCTGCTACCCCTGCGACCCGGATCCGGATAAGCGGTAGAAGATGGATGGATGGATGGATGGACAGTCCTGTCTGCCTCTAAAAGCCTGTGAAAACAACACAGGCTCCGTTTTCTCAAGTTATCATCTTGTCTCATGCAGTAGACCTCCATTTTCCCCTGCTCTGTTGGTGTACTCTTGTCAGAAACACGAAACGTAACTGTCACAGCAAACAATGTAGTGTTCTTCAAAAGAACAACAGGTTTACATTGCTTTAGTGCAGAAGATCATATTTGCATTCATCGTAGAATGGTTTCTTGACTGATTTGAAGAATATGGGGCTAAATGTTGGTGCCATCAAGAAACACAGAATACCTGGACTCTGTTGTTTTAGTTGAACTGGCTTTTTTTTTGTGACAAAAAGAGCAAATGTAGCTGTGAAACCTGGAATAATGTGTTGAATCTTGAATTTTTCATCATGGCGCCAGCCCTATTGTCTGTTACACTTCATTGAACCCTTGTATGCATTCCTGACTTCAATAATCATTTGTGTATGCATAAATTCAGGTCCGTAGCTGCTTGTTGGATTTTATACTGCTGAAAAATTCTTTTTCAATTTTAACTCTATTTGCATTCCCAGATCACTAAACCAAGTGGTCCTTTCAAAATTAAATTTAGTGATTTTATATTCCACACTTGGCATAATACAAGCTACAGCAAATAATACAAAATATAATCTCTAATTTTTCAGAATACTAGTTATGAGTAGTAAAATGGATGATTTTCCTAAAATCAGCGTCAGAAGAAATGACGACTTCTATAAATCTTGAGTTAGTTTCAAGTCCGTATCTACGAGATTGACCTTTCTCTGAGCATCTGAATAGTGTTTCCGAACGACTTGATATAAATATTGCATTTGTTGGCCAATTTGGGCTCATGATTGAGAGGATAAGACAGATACAGATTTGATATTATCTGGTATCTCTGAGTACTGTATCTCAGCACAGCTTTGTTGGATCGTTGCAATAAAAGCCAACAGAAGTGAAAACGTAATTTGTACAAGAAATCCGACTCACCTCATCTCACCTTATCTAATCAGAAGTACTTGGTAATTTTTCAGTTTCAAACCTCAGTCTTAGCCAGTGTTGTAGTCAAGTCACTAAACTTTGAGTCCGAGTCCAGTCTCAAGTCCCCAGTGTTCAAGTCAGAGTCAAGTCCAAGTCATTAAAGAAAATTGAGTCGAGTCCACTATTGATCCGAGAACAAGACTTGGACCGCACCATTTGACGGTGGCTGTTTTAGCCCCATGAACATTTGTTTGTTCCTGAACATGACGTATGAACAGGTGAATGTGCTTCTCTTTGTCAGGGAGTGTGAAGTATTCTGTCAGAGATGGCTGGGAGATGGATGTAAGTGCAGAGGGTGTGCTTATTAATACAAGTGAAGACCGGTAAACAATCCAGAACGGCGGGCAAAAATCATAAAACGGTGAAACAGGCGATAGGTTGAGCGAGGCAAAATCAAAGACGAGAAACGGGAAATCAGGGATCAGGAAACCAAACAAGGAAATAAGGCTTGTTAATGTGTGAGCAACGCAACTCAATACTTCACAAAGTAAGTATTTTTTCACAGTTTTTATATCGGTGCGCTGATTGCGCCTTAATCCTGTGCAGGCGCGAGTCATTTACGGCGCTTGCGAGTGAGAGTTCGCTTGGTGCGCACACTGTCCGGAGCACACTCGAGAGTCTATCTGATGCGCACACCAAGGCATGCTGGTGTGAGACTCTTGCATGAAATTAGTACAAAAATTAATATAGATATAAATATCTTATGGCATGTTACGAGAAATAAAGAAAAAAGTCAGAGTCCTCGTCTCCAATTTACGAGTCCGAATGCAGTTAATGTACGAGTCCAAGTTCAAGTCCGAATCATCAGTGCTCCAGTCCAGGTCAAGTCCCAAGTCCTTAAAATTAGGGCACGAGTTGGACTCGAGTCCGAGTCCTGGACACACATACTATAAGCCTGGTCTTAGCTGAGAATAAATCTGAAGTAATTTGAAGACATTGGTACAACCAACTTTTTTGGAATTTGGTTGAATTGACATGGGATGACCAACATGCTGTTATTGTGTTGCGGTATAATAATTATTCACTTGGCTACATGAAAGCAGTGACATTTTAATTGTTAAAGGGCACAAGCATTTAGCAACACTTTGCCCACCTCACTAACACCACTTTCACTGTCTTTGTATTTACATGAACAGGCTTATGGAGGGGATGGACTTTTCCAGAGACTCAAGCGCGTGGCCTATGATGCCAGATCCACCATCATGGTGAGTGATGACCTCAATTTACCCATGACATAACAAGCAGGGGTGGTCTGACTGGTTGAGTTCAACTCAATTAATACCTGGATGCCATCTTGCAAATCTAAATGAATATCTTTCCCTGGAACCTTCTCACTGACCATGTTCTGCTTTCGGGTGAGGTTATCCAGCTTCATAGAACCACAGTTACAAAGAAACCGCTTTCAAAGCCCTACAGGAAGTGAGGTACCTGGACTGATGCAGATGAGCCAATCCCAAAAGCACAGGTGGCCTGGCTGACCATTTTCTGCCCTGTCACCCTGATGGTTAATGTAGTTGTCCATCACAGTGCAGTCTTAGCAAATCGACACATGGCAGCATCTCGGAACTCTTAAAAGAACTTGAATGCCACATCATCCTCAGTCCTTGTGGATCATGAGTTCTGAACCTCTCCTGGAGGCTGAACACCCACTGTGCCTGTATTGCACCACACTGCTCTGCAGAAGCTGCTGTCGCTCCCTGTCAGACACCTTTTGTTGAAAAGCATTGCTCCATAAAAGTTGTGGAAGTTATCTGCCATCATAAGCCTTTGCGTCTTGTGTAGAAGCCAATCTTGCACATGGTGAATGGCAAGTTTAATGCCTACCACACATTCTTAGTGAATCTAACCTAATGATGGTGCATTTTATCAGTGACTTTGTGCTGGAGGGTTCAAGGAGAGCATGTCCTGAATGGCTTGATAAGTGATAGGGGTACATAAGGGCGACTGGTCCGTACATCTCAGAAACACCAATGTCACTTGAGAGACAAAAGGGTAGGACCTTAAAATGGAATGCATATCTTTGGCAGACTTTAGAAAGCATTTTTATTCTGGGGTGATGGGGACATGAAAATAATTACTGTGCAGAACCCAACAGCAAGCAGCACTCAGGTTTCCTCCGGGTGCTCTGGTTTCCCCCACAGTCCAAAGACAGGCTGAAATACCCAGCCAGTAAGGTTGTACAAGTCGGTGCATATTTGGTGGTGTTCCCAAGCCCAGATAGATTGGGGCAGGCATCCAGTGTAAAACTATGCCAAAACCTATGCCAAATCAAATATGGAGAACAGATCTGCTGTGGCGACCCCTAACAGGAGCAGCCGAAAGAACTCGTAGTAGTAATGGGTATAAAATATATTAAATTTTCACTTTCTTAAATAACTGATGGAAAATTATTGAACTTTTTCAAGATATTCTAATTGTTTTGAGATGCACCAGTATATATGTCTATACTTGGAGTGTTAGAAATAGGCTGTATACTGTACAATTCCCTCCATCAATATTGCCCCCCCCCCAAACGTTAGTAAAAAAGGGTTGGAAAAAAATCCACTTTTTGGTGAAGGAGCTTCATCTCGCACTGAAAATATTAGAAAAATCCAATCTTTAATTGAAATACATCTCATCTCATTATCTGTAGCCGCTTTATCCTGTTCTACAGGGTCACAGGCAAGCTGGAGCCTATCCCAGCTGACTATGGGCGAAAGGCGGGGTACACCCTGGACAAGTCGCCAGGTCATCACAGGGCTGACACATAGACACAGACAACCACTCACATTCACACCTACGGTCAATTTAGAGTCACCAGTCAACCTAACCTGCATGTCTTTGGACTGTGGGGAAAACCGGAGCACCCGGAGGAAACCCACGCGGACACGGGGAGAACATGCAAACTCCACACAGAAAGGCCCTCGTCGGCCACGGGGCTCGAACCCGGACCTTCTTGCTGTGAGGCAACAGCGCTAACCACTACACCACCGTGCCGCCCCTGAAATACATTCATTCCGAGAAAAACAAATCTCTTTTTTTTTTTTTTTTTTCCCCTCCACCTCTTTTACTTTTTATGCCAAACCCACCTTGAGTGTTTATTGCCAGAAAGCTCCATTTTTATTTCATAAAACCATAGAACATGGTTCCAGACAAAGTGTTTTGCAAACTCCAGTTGCTTACGTTTGTGGTTAAAGCTAGACGGCCTTTCGATTTCATAAAATCGGTGAAATTTAGTTCCCTCTGAAATTTGGTCATTGTGATGTATGTTTATTTCTGTAATATCTCTCAAAATATCAGGCCTTTCTGTGGCTGGGAAGTTATTTGAGGGGATTCCCTAGCAAATAATGCACATGAAATTGCTCACTTTGTGCAGTCAAGCAGACAGAAGAAGTCCGTGTGCGCATGCGCAGGTTTGCCTTCTTTTGGGTTTTACGGCAGCTGGCATCCAGTGTTGCATTACTGCCATCTACAGGTTTACCTTGACCGTGCACTGACTGTTCCATCATTCTGTCGCTAAACGAACAGCTGATCACACCGAGGTGCTCGCTGACTGCCGATATTTATTAGTTTGGTCCTGCGTTTCCTTTCCTTCGCAACATAAATGTCTTTTCTTTTCGCTTTTCGTTACTGTAGTCGGTCTTTCACGTTTCATTCGAACACTCGCGTCCTCCATTTTTCTCTCCTGTTTCAAATTTGTATCCCACAATGCCTTGCATGAACAGGGAAAGCCCACCATGTGATGCCTGACGTAGTATTTTGAATTGGGTCATTGTGAAGCAGGAAAAAATAGCGGAGAATTTAGGGCCATGTGGCCCTAAATACATTTAATTGTTCTATTTTAAAAAAAAACTAATAAAATTGGAAGTCTGTGATTCAAATTCAGTAGCTTTCGGTCGACTAAACAAAAATAATTGGGTGCCAGGGAAAATTTCTTTTTAAGACCTACACTTAAAAAAAAAAATCTGAAAGGCAGTCCACCTTTAACTGTCAAGAAAGGCACATTTTCTGGAACCTTCCAAATAATCTGCTGACATGGAGGTGGAGTCTGATGGTAGTTTTGGAGACTTGGAAACCGAAGTTTTTTTTTTAAATAACCCTTTTTACTAATCTTTACAAGAGGTGCCAATAATTGTGGAGGGCGCTGTATATACAGAGGTTGTATTTTCCATTTTCTAATAATGTGTTGGAAGTTCTTAACCCAATTCCAGTAATTTCAGCAATCTCCTTAGTTGTTTTCTTTGCTTAATGCCAATAATTTGACCTCCTGAAACACAGTAGTATCTTTTCCATGGCCAAGGGATCTGTCTTCTGACATGGCTGTATAAGAAATGAGAATCTACTCACTGCATCAGTTGGGGTTCAACGAAAGGTTCCCAGCTGAAACGTATTAATCACTGCAGTAATTATTCAATCAAAGGCTCTTAAGTATTTCCTTATTTAACAAATATCAGCTGGCATTGAGTGGTATATCAGAAATATTCCATTCAGTTCACATGATAGTGAATGAGTCAAAGATAAGTTCAATATCATGCTAGCTGAATGGAATATATCTGATAGACCATGAAAAAAGCCAGACTTTATTATTATTATTATTATTATTATTATTATGCATACACGCTCTTCATGTCAGCATTCTCGAAGGCCGATGCTAGCTTACCTGCAACTCGGTGCTATTAGAGCGGCAGTCCAGTTAGCTTCCAGCCAGTGTAACAGTAGTGTTAGCGAAGGCCAACACGAGCTTACCCATGACTTTGTGCTGTTGGCGTGGCAGTTCTGTTACCTTCTAGCTGGTGTAGTGCTAGCGCAGGCCAATGCTAGCACAGTCAAGTCTATTCTTAGTGTGCTTGCAAAAGCACACTATTGTTGTTCTTAAGTTTTATTTTTATTATTCCGTTTCACCCGTTTTTTGGATCCACTCCTCCTCCTAGGGCTTTCAAGATAGACACCGTTCCAACCCTGAAACGTAGGGCCCGATCTGGAATGGCGTGCTTGTTAAAATGGTTGCACTACCCCTTGTCGTTCGTTCGGTATTCCTGTTTTTCGGCAAAATTCCGTGCCATTGAAATGAATGGGTAGAACTTTGGAGTGATGTCATAAGGAGCTCCTCCACTCTAGTATGCTAGCTGTTAGCATGTTAGCATGCTAGCTGTTAGCATGCTAGCTGTTAGCATGTTAGCATGCTAGCTGTTAGCATGTTAGCATGCTAGCTGTTAGCATGTTAGCATGCTAGCTGTTAGCATGCTAGCTGTTAGCATGCTAGCTGTTAGCATGCTAGTTGTTGGCATGATAGCTGTTCTGCTACAGCTCAGCAAGCACACTTAGCATTTTCTCTGTGGAAATGCAGTCTAGTTGTTGTTTATTATTAATAATAATAATAATTTTCCTGTGTAATTTACTTTAGTTACTTTTAAAATCAGGCGGCACGGTGGTGCAGTGGTTAGCGCTGTCGCCTCACAGCAAGAAGGTCCTGGGTTCGAGCCCCGGGGCCGGCGAGGGCCTTTCTGTGCGGAGTTTGCATGTTCTCCCCATGTCCGCATGGGTTTCCTCCGGGTGCTCCGGTTTCCCCCACAGTCCAAAGACATGCAGGTTAGGTTAACTGGTGACTCTAAATTGACCGTAGGTGTGAGTGTGAATGGTTGTCTGTGTCTATGTGTCAGCCCTGTGATGACCTGGCGACTTGTCCAGGGTGTACCCCGCCTTTCGCCCGTAGTCAGCTGGGATAGGCTCCAGCTTGCCTGCGACCCTGTAGAAGGATAAAGCGGCTAGAGATAATGAGATGAGACTTTTAAAATCAACATTGACAACTACACACAATAGAGCAACCTCGCAGCCAAAATTCTCTCAAAATCTTCCGCTTTTAATGAAACAAGCATCACAGCCATGTTTGTTAACAAACTCTCCCAGCCGCTTGCTAGCATGGAAGTTTTACATCTCCAACATCTCTTTTCCAGTTTTTCGATGTCCATTGGTATGGTTTTTCTCTTGTAAATATGCATGAAGCATATATAATGAAGTTTTGGTGGCCTTTCGGGTGTTCAGCGCGTCTTTAGTTTCAATTTATTTATTTAGTGCTTAAACCTAGCACTGGATTAGCCTCGTCTTCTCTCTTTCCCGGCCGACAAATAAATTATTGTGCGCACATGCAGCAGAGAAGTTTTGTCATTGGATCTTTGCATGAGCTCCTTAGTGTGTCGTCTTGACAACGTGTAATATAACAATAATGCACGCTCATTCTCCATTGGGTAGAGCGGTATAATACATGAAGGATAAACGATATGATGCCAGTATTGCATGCTATCAATAAACCCACTAGAAGGGAACAGAATACATTGTTTTTATTCCACTGAAAAAGTGGCCTTTATGTTTAATAATAATCATTTCTTATTATAAATACATTAATGCCTAATAGTGGTTATGCAATGCAGCATTAATACTATTTGATATTATTGTGTCTGGATGCATGTTTGTCTCAGTCTGTGTTCCGTAGTTCTCCGTTGCTGGCCTGTTTCCTCTTCGGCCTGCCATTAGGAGTCATTAGCCTCATGTGCTATGGCATCTGCACAGCTGAATCAGATGACGACTCAGAGCTGATGAAGCAAGAGGGACAGACAGATGAGGAGGAGGAGGAAGAGGAGGACGAAGACGCGAGACAGCGTCTGGCTGCACAGCTCAAGGGCCCAGGAGAGGATGAGGAGATAGAAAAAAGTGCAGCAGAGAAAAAGCTTGATTAACACTGGGGAAGTGTGTGGATGAAAGGCAGGATGATGACAGTAATACAGACCTTAAACATTTATCCGGTTTCAGATGTTTTGAGTCACTCCTGCACTCTGACTTACTGCTGTAGGGTTTAAAAGGTGAGTTTGAAAAGTGTGTTTTTTTTTTTTTAAGCGATTTCCATTTTTTTAAATTTATATCTAAGAGTTATGGAATTCTGAGGTCAAAATATGTAATGCGTATCAGAGTTGCTCTGAGGGTCATCTGAAAGGCAAATGGATCGTCTTTTTTTTTTCTGCTGTGTGTGAAGAGTTTAAAAAAAAAAATCCTCATATTTGGGCTAAGTGACTTAAAATCAGAAGTCACCTTTCATCAGTCATGCTGTTTTATATGCTCTAGGCCATCCTGTTTCACATTTTTCTCCAGTGCTTGTTTATCCATCTATCCACTGTGCAAATTGCTCTTTCTTTGGTGCACTGCTTTGGTGTTGATATCTGTTGGATGTACATATTAGCTATGATTTGCCCATACCCTAGCGATATATTGAGTTCCATGCTCTAGGTCAGTATCATGAGCTTTGAGCACAAAAAGACTCATGAAAGGTTCATGATTGAGGTTTCAGTTACAGCATAATTTCCCTGCTAAAAACAGAACACCCAAAGTAATAATCTTCGAGTTATAAAGGCAAAAGACATCTGAAAGATTTGGTAAGCATGTAATTAGTGTGCAGAACAAACAATAAAGCAAGAGTCTGTTCAAGATATGCAAGCTATATTGAATTGATGTTTCATATGATGTAAAAGAAATGAATGGAGCCTTTACTTCCGGACTCCACCATCTTCAAGCTAATTTGGTCTATGCCCAGTTGGTGAATCTATCCATCGGCTGTCCATCGCTAGCAATGATGACTGCTTCATTAGGAAGTGCAGAAATGCAGATGGGCCGTGAGGCCCGCACCAGAGCGTCTGAGTCACCCGCAGCAGCGCCGTGAACGGCCCAGCCGAGCCACTACAGAATGTCTGGCCTCGTGAGCTCTCGCATACAAAGCGCCTTGCACAGTAAGGTAAGACAAACAATTCTGTGCCCCCGTCGTGTTGTCTCTCTGGACCTCCAGACCTGATGCCAAGAGGTGCACAAAAGTGCTACTGGTATGGAAGTTGCCCCGCAGTGACTACTGACTTGCTGAGTGATGCCACCCATTAGCCATTTGAATGGCTCTTCCGCATGCCATCTGGTGGTGTGCCATTGACCCTGTTGGGTTCATCTGCCACATTGCACTGAAAAGCACCCTGCTGCCAGCGCCTTATTGGTGATGTACTATTTGACCCATAGCTGGAGCCCAGACAGATGCTACCACTTTGGGCCAGCACAGACCAGGGAGCAATGGTGATTAAGGGGCAACTCCACTTTCCCCAATACTCCTGGACCTGAGACTCCCCACTGGTTGCAGTTTAAAGTAATACCCAAGACTAGTACTAAAATGTGGTGGTGTAGGAATTGGCACTGCTCTTTGGTGAATCTAGAAGTAAGTAAGACGCACCTTTTATGCAAAACTTGCCCGGATTCATTTTGCATCACCATTTTGGCAAGGTCGTAGAAGCAATTCCGGTGAACTGCACTTGTCATATATGAAAAGTTATGTGTGGTTTGGGCAGATGTTAATGCTTAAAGCCTTTTTTGTAATGGTTAAAATTTAACAAAGATGTCTTAACATATTAAAACACAATAGGTAACCAAGATAAAATGTTTTGGATTGGATTTTCCCCACTTGTGTTACATATGTACAGTCTTTTCACTGTTTGCTTTCTGATTTACAAAAGAAATCTGTCTATTCTGAACTCCTGTGGATTACGCAGACCTCAGATAATTTTACTGGATGCACTGAACACACTGGGAATGTGAAGTCCAGTTACTTCCTGCTAAAGAAACCAGTGGACCAAATCTGTATCAATTTCTTTCCTTTTTTTTAAACCAACATTTAAGGTTTTGGATTCACTTAAAGCCAATTCACATTTATCATTCAAGTAATTCACAAATGTTCAGAAAAAGAAGTATATTATACTGATTAATACAGTAGAGAGATGGCAGTAAAGATGGGTTTTGCCATTGATATGTGATGCTTTTCGAAAGTAACTTGATGGTTAAAATGGATTCGGCATTTTGAAGACCTGAGTCATGAACACGAGATGATTTATCATGATGTTTTATATGTACATTTTATATATAGATGTATACATTCTATATTTACTCAAAATCTGGTTCAGCTAATCAAATTGCAATGAAGTAACTCGGTATTTATTTATTTATTTATTTATTTTTGTCCTTCAGACCTCAGTCACACAACTTGATCTTAATTCTAATGAAGAAACAGTTCGCCTCCCAAAACTGGACTGTTTCTTGGTGTATTATTTGGTAGATAACATTTTTTAAAGCTGAGGTGGTTCTGAAATAATTGCAGGGCCCGTACATCTTTTCGATTATGTTGCTATCTACCACCTGAGGTTTCAAGAAATTTTTAATCACCCTTTACAAAATGTATCCTTTCGTACACTACCATTCAAAAGTTTGGGGTCACCCAGACAATTTTGTGTTTTCCATGAAAAGTCACACTTTTATTTACCACCATAAGTTGTAAAATGAATAGAAAATATACCGTAGTCAAGCCATTTTTCTGGCCATTCTGAGCATTTAATCGACCCCACAAATGTGATGCTCCAGAAACTCAATCTGCTCAAAGGAAGGTCAGTTTTATAGCTTCTCTAAAGAGCTCAACTGTTTTCAGCTGTGCTAACATGATTGTACAAGGGTTTTCTAATCATCCATTAGCCTTCTGAGGCAATGAGCAAACACATTGTACCATTAGAACACTGGAGTGAGAGTTGCTGGAAATGGGCCTCTATACACCTATGGAGATATTGCACCAAAAACCAGACATTTGCAGCTAGAATAGTCATTTACCACATTAGCAATGTATAGAGTGGATTTCTGATTAGTTTAAAGTGATCTTCATTGAAAAGAACAGTGCTTTTCTTTCAAAAATAAGGACATTTCAAAGTGACCCCAAACTTTTGAACGGTAGTATAGGCCCTCAATATTACTCTTGCGTTTAGTTTATGCCCATGTTAGTGTTTGTACAAGCCTTATAAAAGGCTTTATCCCTAATGGGGTATGTGTGACAACTTCTGCCATTGTTTGGTACATTCCAACATCTAAACTTTAGAAGTCCCATCTGGCCGCCATCTTACCACTCACATCGCCTGTATTTAGCTTGTATGTTAAACTGTCGTATTCGATCAAACATACCCCAAGAAAAGTATCTCCTGACTTTTTTCCTCTTATTTTCTCAACTTTACCCACATTCATTACATCTTTATAGCACGCCCCTTCGTTGTTGTTGCTTTTTTTTTTTTTCCATTTCAGTCTCTAATCTTTTTTTGAACAGCTCTTTTACTACTATAATTTTTACGGAGATTTCAGTTTTTCTTTGTACAGGAACTCTTGTATCGAACGCCGTCTGGGAAGTAAGCCGTTGACCGGGAAATATGACCAATCCTGATTGAAGAGTACTTATCAACATACTTGCACTCAATTTAATGTAGTTAAAACAGACAATCATGTCCATTTTATTAATTTGTGCAAGTGGGTGTGCAACATGTAGATCTACATTGTCAGTTGTGCTTAGCCTTAGGGAAATGGAAATAACTCCTGACCAAACTAGAACAATAACATCTCTTTTTATTTGCATCCCTCATTGCCATTTCTGCCTAAGGCTGTGGTCTTTCTTTCATTTAGGCTCCTGAAGCTAATTTACTCCGTTCATTTTTCTTTTTGAATTTGAGCCGTTGAGCTTGAGCTCTCACATTCACTATCAAACACGTCTAGACTTTGGTTTTGATCTAGTCCGGGACATTTCCATCGAAAATCTGACACGGTCACAGTGTTCATCCCAGATATCGATGTCAGATGGCTTCAGTCTGACGAGCCTATGAGCTCTCCAGATTTTATACGGTATAGAGCTCAGTGATATCAGCTCCCTTTTATTTGCCAAACATGCTAATACTGTTCATAGCCAAAAATGGTTTTCTATGCCAACACTACATTATTTCAACTGTAGTTCCTATGATGCACTGTAGTTCAGGCCCTGCATTTTGTAAGATGGTCCCAGGAAGAGTTTCTTTTGTGTAGTCCTTTCAAACAGCTTGTTGTTATGGAGGTAAACCTAATAGATGATTTTGTAACTTGCAATATATACATTGCTGACATTATGTCCATTAGTTGACTTGTGCAGGTCAACAATCTCCTGTCTCTTTTTGTTTTCCTAGAGTGATGGGTCCATCATTAATGAATACTAGGAAACTGGTGATTTGCCTTTGGGCAGCCTGGATGCTGATTTACTGCTGGGTATAGAAAAATAAATTGCAGATGACCAGAGTTGCTGAATGTACCATCTTGTTTGATTAAGCATCACAACACCCCAAACCATGTAATTGGAATAAAAAAAATAAATAAGCAGTTAAAAATACTTCCAAGTTGACACACATTGTTCAAGAAAAATTTCTCCCCATCATCCTCTGGATTTGAACCTGATTAAAAACCAGTGTTTTGAACTGAAGAGGGAAGCTGACATGTACAAACCTAAATGAACTTGAAATGTTCTGCATGTTGAAGCAGACCAAGATCTCTCAAATGTCTCCAGTCTTGTTAAACATTAAGAGAAACAGACACGGAACAATAAACCATAGAACTGTTATTCCCTGCAGGCCAGACATCACAAAATAGTAATTGTAAAGGTGCCAATAATTTTGAAACCTTGCTTTCTGGGGGTGGGGAGGCATTACTTTAAATAAATGTGTTTTGCTATGGAAGTTTCCTAATCTTTAAATTGTACCACACATTTTAAAGAGTTATGCCAGACCTTTTCAGGCAGATCAGTAATTGGGGCTCGTTTCCTCTTGCTCTTTGGATAAGGGCATTGAAGTTTAAAAAAAAAAAAGGGAAGAGTAAAACAGCTGTCAGATTTAGCTGTGAATATAAATTGAATTTCTCACTCATTAATTGCCATTTCTATGAAATCTGATTATAACTATTTGGATATAATTCCTACAAATTTCATCTCATTATCTCTAGCTGCTTTATCCTTCTACAGGGTCGCAGGCAAGCTGGAGCCTATCCCAGCTGACTACGGGCGAAAGGCGGGGTACACCCTGGACAAGTCGCCAGGTCATCACAGGGCTGACACATAGACACAGACAACCATTCACACCCACATTCACACCTACGGTCAATTTAGAGTCACCAGTTAACCTAACCTGCATGTCTTTGGACTGTGGGGGAAACCGGAGCACCCGGAGGAAACCCACGCGGACACGGGGAGAACATGCAAACTCCGCACAGAAAGGCCCTCGCCGGCCCCGGGGCTCGAACCCGGACCTTCTTGCTGTGAGGCGACAGCGCTAACCACTACACCACCGTGCCACCCTGAGGAAGAACTTGACCATGTGAATTCATTGTGTGCACGGAACAAAATGCAGAAAAAAATGTTCCTTCAGAATCATCTGCTGCTGATGACAAGACATTGTTGTGTTGTGCTGTGGACAGGGCGAATGCAAGGAGACACATGATTGGTTGTAGAAAGCAGCATAATTTGGAATCGCGGTAAGGTGGGTGTTTTGATTTGGATAATATTTCTCAATAAATAAATTTTCATCCACTTTTTTTTGCGTTTTTCTGTTATATGTGGCACCGGGGCAGGGGTTAGCGCTGTCGCCTCACAGCAAGAAGATCCGGGTTTGAGCCCCGTGGCCGGCGAGGGCCTTTCTGTGCGGAGTTTGCGTGTTCTCCCCGTGTCCGCGTGGGTTTCCTCCGGGTGCTCCGGTTTCCCCCACAGTCCAAAGACATGCAGGTTAGGTTAACTGGTGACTCTAAATTGACCGTAGGTGTGAATGTGAGTGTGAATGGTTGTCTGTGTCTATGTGTCAGCCCTGTGATGACCTGGCGACTTGTCCAGGGTGTACCCCGCCTTTCGCCTGTAGTCAGCTGGGATAGGCTCCAGCTTGCCTGCGACCCTGTAGAACAGGATAAAGCGGCTAGAGATAATGAGATGAGATATAACTTTCAGGTTCAGCACGCAGTCGAACCATAGGTAGCCCTGCCTTGGACTGAACCGACCTTCCCAATATGGCCGCTAAGAAACACGGCTGATTTTGAACGCACCCTGTACCGTTTCTGGCTTCACAGTGCAGGAGCTATGGATGACCAGCATAGGCGGTCTTTCCATTGGGCAAAGTCGGGCAATTGCCCTGAGCCTCGGTATTCCTGTTTTCCTGCATGCTGTACATCATTTACTATGTAATAATTCATTGTGATTATACATATTTTCCACTCGACATGAACCACATTGCTACGAAAATAATAAAAGCAATAAAGCATGATTCACGTGTAATCCTACAGCTAGATTCACAAGCAAAACCACCAGTATGTGACGTGATGTCACGCACAGCTATCTGGCTTCGCCTAATAGGCGTGCGAGATGTTATTCACCGGCACAACGCAAGGGGGCGCGAAGTCGCTAGGAGTAGTTGGTGGGTGTGGTTAGTGGAGTGTTTATCCTCCGGTTACTTATAATGACTAGAACTTTTTTTTTTAATAATGACTAGAACTGGAGTCGTATAGATGTCCGTATTTCCTCAATCAACCGCTCTTCGTGCTGCTCCATCTTCGCTCGTGTTTTTAAAAATGCCGGTCGTGAAAACAAACCAAACCGGGAAAGTAGGGAAGCGTTATTTTACAAAGGAGTACTGGAGAGGTTTGTTTAAATTTTGTTTTTAGATTCCTGAAGAACAGAGGACTGTTTCATATAATTTAGAAAACAATTTAATTTTTTTTCTTCTTTTTCCTCATATTTTGTATTTCCTTGTTAGGGTTAGACTTCAGATTCATACTCCAGTCCAGCTGGTGGTGGTAATGCACCGTTAACGTTAGTTTGCCAACCGCCATAAAACCTAAAGAAGAAGAAGAGGTAGGGAAGCGGAAGTGCGTGTACAGCGGATGTAGAGTGGACCAATCAGAGCCCTCTTGTCTGCGGGGCTTCTGCGGTGGTCAGTATTTTTGGGAGGTGCGCGCAGACACTATCTGCGAGGACTTCAGCATAAATTGGCCTGTAGTGTCTGAAGTAACCTAGGCAACGACGCGAGCGGGCTGAATACATGCACCAGCACCATCTAGCTCTCGCTGCAGAGCCCTCGTAAACATTTTTGTTAAAGTAAAGTCAGAATGAAACGATTTCTAAGTGGCAGTGAGAAGAGGAAAGAGGATAGCGAACAGTTTGTTGAAAAGCTACCGAAATTAGCAACCTTCTTCCACACAAGTTCTACCACCGAAGAAGAACCCAGGCCCAGCACATCTAATGAGCTGGGTTTTGCTAACAGCAATGCTAGCTGCAGTGGTAGTCGTAGAGATAGCGATATTATATCACCGGCATCACAAATGAACTCGTCTCGCAACGAGCATGAGCCAGAAGAAGCAGCAGGCAATCAATCCACTGATGGCACGGAATCGGTGAGTGAAGCTGAAAGCATTAATGAGATTAGCAGAAGTGAAAGCCCCATAGTTACCATCAGTGAAGATCCAGCCTTATGGCCAGCAAAGTTAACAGACACAGAGAGAATTGAAATAGTTAAAAAAGGTCCAGTGCAAATTAAGAACTTTGCTTTCCCACCCAATGCGGATAAACCACCCAGGAAATTTACCAAAGAAAACTATGCTATGACCACCCATGAGACTGATAGATGGGCACATAGACAGACACACACACACAGCTTATAGAGATCTTGCATGTGACGTCACAGCCGATCCAGGTTGTGACAGACGCCATCGTGTCGGTCAAACGCCATATTCCGCCTTCTACTTCTGCTTTTACTTCTACCTTTTCTTCTGGAAAACCCTACTACAGGGGTGTCCAAACTGATCCATAAAGGGCCGTGTGGCTGCAGGTTTTCATTCCAGCCATGCAGCAGCACACCTGACCAGTGTTGCCAGATGAGTGACAGTTTCCAGCCCAATCACAGTTTGAAACCCGCCCAATCCAATAAAATCCCGCCCAAAGGCTTAAGTTGCCAGATCTCAACGGTATTTGCGTTTATTAGTCATACATGCGTAGGATCGCATAGGCTGATACGCTATCACCACTTACAAGAGAATATAAGCATAAGAAAGAGAATGGAAGTCCGTGTGGCAGGGGAGAACAAGATAGTGCATACACGATACAAAAAAGTAGGCGCCACCCTCTTGTGACCTTACTCGACACTGCAGAAATATCTAGACTGTTACAGATAGCAAATCACAACCAAAAAGAGCATAATAAAACAATCACAGAACTTGCCAAATACACCTCGTGCATCCCAGTGCCACCTGCTATTTACACGTAAAAAGATGACTATGGACATATGGAGACCATATTTACATGAACAGTCACTCTCCACCAGGGTGCTGAAAGACGCACGGCGCTACAGCTGTTAGTCTACAGAGTTGAGAGAGCGCGGGCTTCTGCCTCAGGCTTCTGCGTCGGCGCACTACGCTAGTTTGTTGATGTGACGTCACGTTGTTATAGCGACTGAATAACTCACTGCAATGACCATAATACGAGTGAGTGATGTATACTGAATTTTGTATTTGTATTGTTTATAAACCATAAAATAACGGTTTGTTGTGCAGTTTTCACAATATTAAAAAACCACCAGTTGTTGGCAAAAGCAGCCCAAATTGTATATACCCGCCCAATGCATTTTTTCCCCGCCAGATGTAATCAAAAGTAGCCCAATTGGGCGGAAAAGCGCCCAATCTGGCAACACTGCACCTGACTTGGCTCATTCAATCAACTGAACTGTCTTCACATAGTCAAATACTTGCAGCCACACCCACCCTTGATTAAAGGGTGGGTGTGTCAGTTGATTGAATAAGCCAAATCAGGGTGCTGCTGCATGGCTGGAATGAAAACCTGCAGCCACACGGCCCTTTATGGATCAGTTTGGACACCCCTGCCCTACTATATACAATCCTACTACAATGGCTGCGGCTACAAGCTCTCCCTACCTGTGCACGGTTTTTATGTTTTTTGTGTGTATTTCTGCGTGTTGTTCGTCTGTACCGGACTTCAATATCCACTACAACCGTATGGACTTACTGGACATTGGTTTCCAGCAGAAAATGACGGTTTGTAGCGATTTCCATCGCATGCACAACATTCCGGACGAGAAAAAAAAATATATATATATATATATATTCCGGACGAGATAGCAGGGTCTCCGTGGATTGTTATCGGAAGCAAAGCAAAGGAGGCGGCGCCGGGAGCAAAAGCAAGGCTGCAGGCAGAGCCGGCCTGTTGACTAAACTCAGAAAACAGCCACTCAAATCTCCACTGCCAAGCCTCTACCTCTCCAACGCCAGATCCATGTAAACAAGACAGACGAGCTGGAATTACCTTATTCTATTCTATAATCGGCTGGTCAGTGCTATACTCAATACTTAAGTGACTTACCCATCCAATGAGGATTTTCTTGTTTACAAGATGCCACATCTGAGTCGCTGACAAATCCTGAATTTCTGTAGAGATAACTGTGCAGAGATTTATAAGCACGCAGTGCTTCACCACTGAACAGCGAGGGAAAGTTAATGAGGAAAGTTAATACACGTCCGGGTATTCCGCTGGCAGTTCAAAATCCGGTCGTGAAAACTACGTCCGGTAAGCCATAAGGGTCACAAATCTGTAGATCGTTTATTTTAGACATATATCTAGTTATCTGTTCATTAGAAAAATGAGCCGTGTAGTCCGTCGGTTGAAATTAATCCATTCTGTACACGAGTGCAGCAGTATTCAGCGGTGTTTTTGACCAACAAGATGGCGGTTGTGTACTTTCCGGTCACGTGACTGCAAGATCTCTATATTCAGATATTCAGTGATCTTTATAGAGATCTTACAGTCACGTGACCGGAAAGTACACAGACGCCATCTTGTCGGGCAACAACACCGCTGAATACTGCTGCACTCGTGTACAGAATGGATCGCTTTCAACCGACGGACTACACGGCTCATTTTTCTAATGCACAGATAACTAGATATATGTCTAAAATAAACGATCTACAGATTTGTGACCCTTATGGCTTACCGGATGGAGTTTTCATGACCGTGTCAGTGGATCTTGAACTGCCGGAGGTGGAATACCCAGACGTGTATAATTACCTAATCAACTTTCCTTCGCTGTTCAGTGGTGAAGCACTGCGTGCTTATAAATCTCTGGACAGTTATCTTTACAGAAATTCAGGACGGTGTAATTCATCATACACATTATCTGTAAAAACCATGCACAATGTTCACTTCATACATACTAGATTTTCATAAATTTGTATGAGGATAATGCAAAAAGCGCCACTTTCAGGAGTAAATCATACATGGCATATATATTTATAAGTCCTTATAAGGATTGATCCTTATATTTATAAGGATTTACTACTAAGACAGTGGTAAATTCTTATAAGTTCTTTACTGTTTTTTTTTTCGTACCACACCGCTAAAGACCCAACCCACCCCCCCCCGCCCCAACCCTCTTTTCTCAGGCTCCCACTTCCTGGAATTTTTTTTATTAGAGCAAGTCATAAACTTATGCTGCAAATAACCACGTGGATATACTGAAATAAATACATGACGAACCTGAGATGAAATGGTCACTGCACAGGCGCCAGTGATCGCTCCTTCCAGTCGGTACCCATGCCTTGTTCTTGTTGTTTGGATCAGCCCGGCCGATAGCAGCAATCCATTTTGCGCGCCTGTCAGGGTCCCGTGGCAGCCTATGAAACTTTCTTCCTGTTTTCTGACCTCTCCTGTTGTGGCATTTATATGCCATGCAAGTATCCGGCATTGTGGCACGGTAATTTTTGAATATTTCGGCAAAAAAAAAATGAAAGTCAGCGTCGGAAAGGCGGCGGAAATATGGCGCTTGACCGCCAAGATGGCGTTTGTCTACAATCTGGAGCGGATGTGACGTCACATGCAAGTGCTCCATAGAGATCTTGCAGTCACGTGACCGGAAAGTACACAACCGCCATCTTGTCGGTCAAAAACACCGCTGAATACTGCTGCACTCGTGTACAGAATGGATCAATTTCAACCGACGGACTACACGGCTCATTTTTCTAATGAACAGATAACTAGATATGTGTCTAAAATAAACGATCTACAGATTTGTGACCCTTATGGCTTTCCGGACAGAGTTTTCACGACCGGATTTTGAACTGCCAGAGGTGGAATACCCAGACTCATTAACTTTCCCTCGCTGTTCAGTGGTGAAGCACTGCGTGCTTATAAATCTCTGGACAGTTATCTCTACAGAAATTCAGGATTTGTCAGCGACTCAGATGTGGCATCTTGTAAACAAGAAAATCCTCATTGGACGGGTAAGTCACTTAAGTATTGAGTGAGTATAGCACTGACCAGCCGATTATAGAATAAGGTAATTCCAGCTCGTCTGTCTTGTTTGCATGGATCTGGCGTTGGAGAGGTAGAGGTTTGGCAGTGGAGATTTGAGTGGCTGAGTTTAGTCAACAGGCCGGCTCTGCCTGCAGCCTCGCTTTTGCTCCCGGCGCCGCCTCCTTCGCTTTGCTTCCGATAACAATCCACGGAGACCCCGCTATCTCGTCCGGAATATATATAATATTTTTTCTCGTCCGGAATGTTGTGCATGCGATGGAAATCGCTACAAACCGTCATTTTCTGCTGGAAACCAATGTCCAGTAAGTCCATACGGTTGTAGTGGATATTGAAGTCCGGTACAGACGAACAACACGCAGAAATACACACAAAAAAACATAAAAAACGTGCACAGGTAGGGAGAGCTTGTAGCCGCAGCCGTTGTAGTAGAATTGTGTATATAGTAGGGTTTTCCAGAAGAAAAGGTAGAAGTAAAAGCAGAAGTAGAAGGCGGAATATGGCGTTTGACCGACACGATGGCGTCTGTCACAATCTGGATCGGCTGTGACGTCACATGCAAGTGCTCCATTGGGTTTTTTTCAATCATTTCCATGTGTTCACAATAAATATTGTTCGTCAGTACATATGATTCATCATCTCATTATTATTACAGATGTTGGGGTTGAGGGGGGCCTCCGAATTGTCCTTTGCCCAGAGCCTCAGATTTCCTAAAACCGCCCCTGATGACCAGACGAGCCCGATTCGCCAGCAGCATGTTTTTAACGTGAAGAAACTCCATGGATATTTGACAGGGAGACTTCAAGGAGTTTTAGAAAATGCCACATTTTCTGTGCGGCAATACAGGTGTGTTTATGCCACTTCCTGAACGAGGGTTTGCGGCAATACAGATGTGTTTATGCCACTTACTGAACAAGGGGTTGCCCTTTAATTCTGTATGCGCTTTACAGATATGGCCAGTCCAACCCAACATTTCTCATTCAAACTCCAAATAAGAGCTTTGTGCTCAGGAAAAAACCTCATGGATCTTTACTTCCGGGTGCTCATAAGGTGAGTGTGTCGGTCTCCTGTGTATGTTTTGTTCCAGATCACCCAGTGGCCCACATCTGGCGGGTCAGACCTCCAGAATGATCTCTAAACCAACTGATAAGAGCCTTTTATTATCCCCCAAGGGGAAATTTACATTGTTACAGCAGCAGAATATATAAAGAGAAAAAAAACAAGGCAGTGAAGGAGTAGTGCAAAGCTACTAAGTATACAAAAAAGGATATATACACAGCACCCTCCACAATTATTGGCACCCCTGGTTAAGATGTGTTAAAAGCCTTAAAATAAATTAATTTTTGTTGCAGAAGCATAATCTCACACTGAAAATTGTAGAAAAATGTAACCCTTAACTCAAGTGAACTTAAAAAAAAAATCCCTGACTAAGAAATAATTATTTTTCATAAAATCACCTGTTCCACAATTATTGGCACCCATAATTCCTAGAAAATAAATGTAATTGAAGCATTTCTGTCATTTTCTACTGTAGTTTATAAAACTGATCAGAGTATCTAGGAACCTTTAATTAATAATTCATCACATCCTGTTTCCCTGGGGTATAAATATGATGGGACACAGAGGCCTATTTCTCTTATCCACTCTTCAACATGGGAAAGACACGAGAACACACCATTCAAGTAAGGCAGATGTGTGTCGACCTTCATAAGTCAGGCAATGGCTACAAGAAAATAGCCGTTCGCCTACACCTGCCCATATCTACAGTCAGAGGAATCATCAAGAAGTTTAAAACAACTGGAACAGTGGCAAACAAGCCTGGATGAGGATTCAAGTTTATCTTGCCACCATGCACAGTGAGGAGGATGGTGTGAGGAGGATGGTAAGAGAAGTAAAAAGTTCTCCAAAGCTCACTGTTAGAGAATTGCATCAAAGAGCAGCATCTTGGGGTCACAAAGTCTCCATAACAACCATCAGGCGCCATCTACATGCCAACAAGCTGTTTGGGAGGCATGCACGGACAAACGTCTGGAGTTCACTAAGTGGTACTGGGACTTCAACTGGGACCATGTGCTTTGGTCAGATGAGATCAAGATAGAGCTTTTTGGCAACAAACACTCTAATACATCACAAAAGCTGAGTATGCGGAAAAGCACCTCATGCCCACTGTGAAGTATGGGGGAGGATCGGTGATGCTGTGGGCCTGTTTCTCTTCCAAAGGCCCCAGGAACTTTTGTTAGGGTGCATGGCATCATGAACTCTTTGAAATACCAGGACGTTTTAAATCAAAATCTGGTGGCCTCTGCCTGAAAGCTGAAGATGGGTTATCACTGGGTCTTTCAGCAAGGTATATGTGACCAAATCGACACACAAATTTTGTGATGGAACACAAAAATAGTTCACCAGACACAAAATCAAGCTCCTCCCTTGGCCATCTCAGTCCCAATTGAAAACCTGTGGGGTGAGCTGAAGAGGAGAGTGCATAAGAGAGGACCCAGGACTCTGGATGATTTAGAGAGATTGTGCAAAGAGTAATGGTCGAATATCCCTCTCTCTGTATTCTCCCATCTTGTGAAATGTTATAGGAGAATATTAAGTGCTGTCTTGTCGGCAAAAGGGAGTTGTACAAAGTATTGACATCAGGGGTGCCAATAATTGTAGCGCACATGATCTCATCTCATCTCTAGCCGCTTTATCCTGTTCTACAGGGTCACAGGCAAGCTGGAGCCTATCCCAGCTGACTACGGGCGAAAGGCGGGGTACACCCTGGACAAGTCGCCAGGTCATCACAGGGCTGACACATAGACACAGACAACCATTCACACTCACATTCACACCTACGGTCAATTTAGAGTCACCAGTTAACCTAACCTGCATGTCTTTGGACTGTGGGGGAAACCGGAGCACCCGGAGGAAACCCACGCGGACACGGGGAGAACATGCAAACTCCACACAGAAAGGCCCTCGCCGGCCATGGGGCTCGAACCCAGGACCTTCTTGCTGTGAGGCGACAGCGCTAACCACTACACCACCAAGGTTGGATTTTTCTCTTTCTTTGCATTGTTGTCCTATATTATTTAAAAAAAAAAAAAGAATTTATTAGAAGACTAAGAACATATCTTAACAAGGGGTGCCAATAATTGTGGAGGGCGCTCGCTCTCTCTCTCATATATATATATATATATATATATATATATATATATATATAACTACAAATTTAGAGGAAAAAAATGAACAAATTTGCTTAAATCAACAGGTTTGCAGATATATAGTTAACATACAGTGGTATGCAAAAGTTTGGGCACCCTGGTCAAAATTGCTGTTGCTGTGAACAGTTAAGCAAGTTGAAGATGAAATGATCTCCAAAAGGCATAAAGTTAAAGATGACTCATTCCCTTAATATTTTAAGCAAAAAAAAAATTATTTTCATCTTTCACGTTTTCAAAATGACAAAAAAGGAAAAGGGCCCGAAGCAAAAGTTTGGGCACCCTGCATGGTTAGTACCTAGTAACACCCCATTTGGCAAGGATCACAGCTTGTAAACACTTTTTTTTGTAGCCAGCTAATAATCTTTCAGTTCTTACCTGGGGGATTTTCACACATTCGTCCTTGCAAAAGGCTTCCAGTTCTACAAGTTTCTTGGGCTGTCTTGCATGCACTGCTCTTTTGAGATCTATCCACAGATTTTCAATGATGTTTAGGTCAGGGGACTGTGAGGGCCAGGGCAAAACCTTCAGCTTGTGCCTCTTGAGGTATTCCATTGTAGATTTTGAGGTGTGTTTTGGATCATCGTCTTATTGTAGGACCCATCCTCTTTTTAACTTCAACTTTTTTACAGATGGTGTGATGTTTGCTTCCAGAGTTTGCTGGTATTTATTCGAATCCATGCTTCCCTCGACCAATGAAATGTGCCTTCACGAATGAAATGACACCCCCAGACCCTCTGGTGCACCCTCCGTCCTTGGCAGCTTTGCCACCATCAATTGGTCACTGTGTGGCCTCAGCCTCCAGCATTACCTCAGAAATGGACCAGCATTTGGAAGCTGGAAACTTGGGACATATGTTAAGGAATCCTTTAAAATCTTTTGTTGCCCCTGTCCAAAATTTTATGGAAGGTCAAATTCAAAATGAGCATTTTTTTTTTTTCAAAAAACAATCAGATTTCTTGGTTTCAGTTTTGATATTTGATATAGATATCAACTTGATATTTTGTCTTTGTACTATTTTTAATAGAACACAGGGTTTCCATGGTTCGCAGATCATCATATGTGTTTGTTTCACACCGCGTTCAACTCAACCTACTCATTCATAGCCGCCCCCCCCCCCCCCCCCCCCCCCCCGTATTTTGACTATTTTATATGCTGTAGAACAATAATGATGACATCAAAACTATGAAATAACATGTGGAACATATATGGAATTTTGTGGTAAACAAAAGTGTTAACCCCGCCCAGATGTTTCATATTTTAGATTCTTCAAAATAGCTAGCGTTTACCTTGATGGCACTTTGCACACTATTGGCATTATCTTAACCAGCTTCATGAGGTAGTCACCTGGAACGTTGTTCAGTTAACAGGTCTGCCTCATCGAAAGGTAATCGGTGCAATTTCTCGCCTTAATGCATTTGTGATCAAACAGTAAATAGTAAATAATAAAATGCGCTAAATAGCTCTATTCTACAACTGTAGTAATCCATATTATATTATGTCGAGAAATGACATCTCACACATGCACGCATGTACAGCGCCCTCCACTATTATTGGCACCCTTTAAGGTTAGTAGAAAGGGTTATGGGTTGTTTTACAATCAGGGTACAACATTTGTGTCACAGGGGTACAAAATTCAAACTGGTTCTTGTACCAGTTTTTAAGTGAAGGACAAGTTAAAGAACAGATTTCAGGTAATTTTTTGACGTGTGTATGGTAGTTTTGTGTAATCTGCTATAAGATAAAGAAAAGTAGCAAAAATGTTATCAAAGACTCCTTGTCAAAAAATAGCGGATAGAAATAAAATTCCAACAGTTAAGAAATTGTTAGTAGTCCATAACATTCACCTAATGTTATAGCATGTTCATGAACTATTTAGTTTTTTTTTTTCTTGTGTAGTCTGCAGACCTTGCACAGCCTTGTCCATTTGAGTGTCACCTATTTCTTTAAATTGACAATACAAAATTCATGTCCCTTGAATAAGTAGTAGTAGTAGGAGGAGGAACTATTTTTTATCTTAGCAAAGTAGTCCTTACCCATTTATATATCCATATTAAAAATGATTTATGCATGGGTCTCCTAAACATTTGTGACCTTATGTCAAAATAACTGTCCTCTCCGAGACATTTTGTCTCAGAGAGGACTTTTTTTTGACAAATCCGAATCCACTACTTCCATAGTGCTTTTAAATCTAAGGCTGTAAGCTTTGTGTTAGTTGTGTCTAATATTTATGTCCCAATATCTTGACCACATTTTAGGATGAAAATAATCATTTTAGATATGTTATTTTATATTGAAAAATTAGCTGTCTCGGAGAGGACATTTTTTTTGACACAATTACATACTAATTTGATCAAAATAGTCTGAAAACTTACTGGCATTCAACATTAAAACTTAACTATGTTTCCAATGATATGGAACCAAATATGTGTTTTATGGTATAAAGAATGATTGATTTAAGTGCATCCCTTTTGGAGCTACCTGTGGTCAAAAAAGCACTTTTTCTAAATGACACGAGTAATTTTGCTAAATATGACACATATTGCCATACATTCACCAAAAATAACGTTATCACCAAAAATAGAGCTATCACAGGGCTACAATAAACAACCAAGTTTATTTAGTCAAGCCTTTTGATATTGAAGATAATAAGTGTTAAATGTGATTTTTAGCTTGCGTACCCTGATTGTAAAACAACCCTTATAAAAAATCCACTTCTCGTAAAAGTAGCTTCCAAAATTGAAATTGAACTTTAAGTGTGAAAGATTAGGGTGTTTTTGTGCAACTGGCCCCAGTCCCTGACAATAATATTTAAGCATAATGATGTGTGTTTTAAATTAATGCTTTTCATCTCTGATGCAGTGCAGTGAATAAATACTCATCATGTGTTTTTTATTTTTAAATAATTCTGTTTTTATGTTTTGTGTGTGCATGTGTGTGAACAGGTGGATAGGGAGTATGTTGTACAGAAAGCCTTGCACTCCATTGACTTTCCTGTTCCTGAGCCTCTGCTTTACTGCTCAGACACAAATGTTATCGACACAGAGTTCTACATCATGGAGCATGTTCAGGTCAGGTTTCAGTCCTTGACTTGTTCTGTTTACACAGACTGATAAACAGAAAGAACAATATTATGTAATAAAAAGAAATAATAGCCAAGTAAAATAGGTAGCCTGGGAACCATATCTATAGGCATGTTATGTTATTTGGTTGAATGCCGTAATAAATTTGTCCTGTCAAAAATAAGTTTTTGATTCGATTCCAGTCTGGAGACACCATCCAGTGGATAGCTTTTATTGTTCTTATTTAACAGGCATAACTGATACGTCTGAGAGTTTCTGATAAAAATTAATCAGGTGTGTGAGAACTGAGAAAGCACAAATGCTGTTATCCCCAGGATTGAGATTGATCTTGTCTTATTTAGAACCGTTTCAGCATTTTGATGTATAATTGTTAAGATCTCACTGACGTGTGTGTGTGTGTGTGTGTGTGTGTGACAGGGCCGTATATTCCGAGACCCAAGGCTACCAGGCATCTGTGCAGCAGAACGCAGTGCTCTGTATGTAGCTGCAGTTGAGGTGTTAGCCAGACTTCACTCTGTTAACCTAACCACACTTGGCCTAGTAGGATATGGGAAAGGGGCGGGTTACACCAAGAGACAGGTAAGAGTCTGATGGTATATCTTTTATAAAATGGAGCTCAAACCTACACTAAAACAAACACAGTGTTGATTATCATGGATTAAAGTTTTCCGTCGCTACGACGGATTTCCGTCAACTGGGAGCGCTAAAGGTCAATAATGAGATTGATGCAGATCCGAGGAAGAAAAAAAAGGGGGGTAGGCCCATAGGTCTGACACCGATGTGATTTAGAACTTCACCAAGCTGCTGTGATTGCCCGTTGTTGAACCCTTTCTTGTGCTATGTTTGAGTATATGTAAAGGAATAAGTTGTTGCGCTAGATAGGCATAAATAAATAAATACAGCCTTCGCTACTGTCTAGTCCCGGGGAGGCTCGGCGTAGGCCACTGATGAAACTATTTGGCTGTCCTACTACTAGGCAACTAGGTTACTTGTCTACTACTAATACTAGGCCTTTTGTAGTCGTAGTAATAATGATATTTGCCTATTGAAAGGTGATCAGGTGAAAAAGTTGAAGCTGCAGCAAGACCTATGCTATTAAGCCTTTTGTGGGTTAAACAGGCTTCGGCAGACAACGTTCTGGAAAGGCTGTGTTTTTCTTTGGTTTGATTAGCCTACGATTTAATCTTTAAACATTATGGTTTCAGCAGTTCACTTAAACATTAGAGGCTGCAGAGTCGGGCTGCAAGATTTCCCGACACTTGTTTAAGATGCCAAACTTCATAGTAAGGAGAAAATAATTCCACAGTATTTAGTGCCTTGTCAGTCTCAAAAATTAATAGTGAAGGACCAACGCGAATTAAGTCCCAAAAAAACATCTCGTAGGCCTATATTTTACATTTTCAAAAAAGTCCGGAATTGGAAGTCGGTCAGTGGAGTGTAATGAAGTGTCTCATTCACTAAGCACAAAAGGTCGGAAAACAGTGGAGAAAACAGCTATTGCTTAAATAGGCGACTAATGTTTTACAGTAATTTAATGTATGTGACAAATTCATTGATTAAATAGATAAAGAAGCCAATACTCCGAAGCTCAAAATTCAGGAAAGTGGCGCCAGTGTCGCAAGTGCACAAGAACAGTTATTTGAAAGTTAACCTGATGAATTTGCGCGTGCGATTTCAGACCTGGCGACTTGTCCAGGGTGTACCCTGCCTTTCACCCGTAGTCAGCTGGGATAGGCTCCAGCTTGCCAGCGACCCTGTAGAACAGGATAAAGCGGCTAGAGATAATGAGATGAGACGGGCGATTTCATGAAGAACTGGGACAATTGGCATTCGGTGAAAGATTCACACCTATGACTCATTATATTCGCGCGCGCCCTCTTGCCCACTGTTGCTTCGTTTTCCCGATTTACACGCGTGTCTGAAGATGGAGTTTTCAGAAATCTCCACTCTGCCCAGAGTTTGCGAAAGTAGCTGTTTTCAGTGACTGAAACCTCTGTATAGGTGTGAATGAGAGGTGCAGCCGAATAAATAAATATGCGTCTTTTTTATCCGGCTACATGTAGGCTATCACTGCGCAAAGCCTCTAATGTTGAAATGGTAGTAATATTTGTTAAAATAATAGTAGGCTAATTTCCGCATTAATTGGTAAAATGGCACAAGGGATATGATGGGGGGGATGGCCGTTTTATAAGGGGGATGATTTGAGATTTTTATTTCAGAAGGGGGATGCCTCCCCCCACATCCCCCCCCTCAACTCGAGTACTGCATATAAGGCCACCGGATATAGGCCCTTCGATTTCCATCGCTAGAGCGCGTCAAATTACTTTCGGTTTTGCCAGCATGGACGCGCTTCTTTTAAATGAAGGCACAGATGTGTCGGGCATCGACAAAACGGTAAAGAATAAGTGGAGATGGGCTTGGCGAAATGAAATGGGCGATAATGGCAAGCCATTTAGTTCATGGTGCAAAAAGATGAAAATGGCAGGTGTGTGCTTTTGTGTAGTTTGCCAAAAAAAAAAGTCTATGGAAGCAATGGCAAAAAACTAGATGCCTTTGGCTTTACTGCGAAGAAGCAGAAAAAGTGAACTTTCACTTTACTTTTCTTGTTTCCTGGTTTTATGTCAACAGATTTTCTTATTTTTCTTTCTGTTCCACTCTTTTGAAAGCATGGTTCAAGTTCGACTGCACTTGCACTTTTCTCTTAACCACTGTTGTGCATTACTAAAGTATTGTTGAAATAAATTTGCACTTTGTGCTGAAAACTTGATGTTTCATCGTTTATAGCCAGTAATGACAATGGTAAAGTCTTGCCTTAGCTTTAGTCATTGTTAAAATTATGTAAATGTACTATAAGTAGGGGCCGAGGGGATAATGGACAACACGGCGTTTAAAATTTGACGCATCGCTGACGTGGTAGGGGCCAACGACATGGAGATTTTTTTTTTTTTCAGTCAGATGATTTTTTTTTTGCTTTAATCCATGGATTATGGTAGAGAGAGAGAGAGAGACAGGGGCATAGGTTTCAAGACTGAGGGCTATTAAGTGAGATAAAATTACTGGATGGACTAAACATTTGACTGTATGCATTCAGAAAACAATATTTTGATAGAATAAGTGTAATTATTCTATCTACATTCACTAGATATGAGCAATCATGTTTTGATTGGCTACTCTATTACTAGGCTATCAGCTCATATACTGTGAGTAGAGAAAAACAAAATGGCGGCGCGTGTTGCTGAATCAACCGAGGACGAAATAAAAACTCTAGTCGAAAACAAAACCCCAAAAATAAAAAAGCAACAAAATTATGGAATGAAAGTATTTGATGGTAAGAACGTATCCTTTTTTTTTTTTTTCTAAGAATTATCGCATTTTTCACAAATTGCTACTGTCATTTCGCCGGTTTGTTTACATTCTAAGCGGAAATGATTAGGTCGGACGTTTTATTTAAAGTTATTTATTGAATTTACAAAAAATAAAAATGCTTCGTTTCTCAAAATCCAGTGAATGTGGATAGAACAAAACAGTTATTCCACTCAGTCTCATCGTACATCGCCACGTGCCTTGTCAGTTATCAGCTCATGTACGACTCGATTTCGTGGAATAACTGTTAAATGTAGATTGTTGGGCAGATCCTTGATAAATTTTTTTTTTTTTTTTTTTTTTTTTTTAGGTGTCCACATGGACAAAGCAGTACAGAGCCTCAGCCAGCAAAAGCATTCCAGTTGTTGATGAGCTTTCTGATTGGCTGAGCAACAATTTGCCATCCACTGATGACCAAGTGACCCTTGTACATGGTGATTTTCGGATTGACAACCTGATATTCCATCCATCAGAGGTACTACTGAGTGATCAAACATGTTTGTATACACTCATCAGCTAATTTAATAGGAACGCCTGTATCCTTACTCATTCATGCAATTATCCAGTCAGCTAATCACCCGGCAGGAGCACAATAAAGAGTATCATGCAGATACAGGTTAGGAGCTTCAGTTAATGCTCATATTAAACATTAACACAAGGAAGGAAATGATCTTGGTGACTTGGACCTTGGCATGGTTGTTGTTGCCAAATGGGCTGGTTTGCATATTTCAGAAATTGCAGATCGCTTCAGATTTACACACACTACAGTCACTAGAGTTTACACAAAATTGTGCACAAACAAAAAACTTCCAGTAAGTGGTAGTTCTTAAAGCTTTGATGGCTGGAGAACATCAATATTTTGTTCACCAGGAAAGAGAAAAGACAAGGCTAATCCAGTGCTACTGCTAGGATTAAGCACTAAATAAATAAACTGAAACTAAAGACGCGCTGAACATCCGAAAGGCCACCAAAACTTCATTATATATTCTTCATGCATATTTACAAGAGAAAAACATACCAACGGACATTGGAAAAACTGGAAAAGAGACACGTCGGAGATGTAAAACTTCTGCTCTAGTGAGTGACTGCTGGGACAGTTTGTAAACAAACATGGCCGCGAGGTTTGTTTCGTTAAAAGCGGAAGATTTTGAGAGAATTTTGGCTGCCAGGTCGCTCCGTTGTGTGTAGTTGTTGATGTTAATTTTAAAAGTAACTCAGTAAATTACACAGGGAAAATAATAATATTTGGCTTGACTGCGCTAGCAGTGGCCTTTGCTAATGCTACACCAGCTGGAAGGTAACTGCGCTGGTGGACTAACAGCACTGAGTCACGGGTCAGCTAACGTTGGCCTTCGCTAACGCTGCGCTGGCTGGAAGGTAACCGAGCTGCCGCGCTAACAGCATGGAGTCATGTGTAAGCTAGCGTTAGCCTTCAAGAATGCTGATATGAAGAGTGTGTATGTATGTATAATAATAATAATAATAATAATAATATTGGCTGGATTTTTTTCATGGTCTATCAGATATATTCCATTCAGCTATGAATGGAATATATCTGATAGACCACTCAAAGCCAGCCAATATTATTTAAATATCATATTGCTTATTACTTTATTTAGTTTTGTTCAGGTTTTGATACCAAAGTGCTCACAAGTTAGTGGAGACAGCCACCATTTAGAAATTAAAGTACTGAATTCGAAAAAAGGAGGGGAAATGACACAGTTGAGACAAAATACCTGTTAAAAAGAAATCAGTTACTTCCTGTTGCACTGAATAACATGAGAGTTATAAAAGTACTGGCACCTCAGCTATATAGCTCACAAATCTGACACAGTATACTATTTTTGTAATACTGGGAGTGTTCATAAGGTTTACATAGCCTTTGATGATAACTGACATCAACCTACAGTGGTGCTTGAAAGTTTGTGAACCCTTTAGAATTTTCTATATTTCTGCATAAATATGACTGAAAACATCATCAGATTTTCACGCAAGTCCTAAAAGTAGATAAAGAGAACCCAGTTAAACAAATGAGACAAAAATATTATACTTGGTCATTTATTGATTGAGGAAAATGATCCAATATTATAAATCTGTGAGTGGCAAAAGTATGTGAACCTCTAGGATTAGCAGTTAATTTGAAGGTGAAATTAGAGTCAGGTGTTTTCAATCAATGGGATGACAATCAGGTGCGAGTGGGCACCCTGTTTTATTTAAAGAACAGGGATCTATCAAAGTCTCATCTTCACAACACATATTTGTGGAAGTGTATCATGGAACAAACAAAGGAGATTTCTGAGGACCTCAGAAAAAGCGTTGTTGATGCTCATCAGGCTGGAAAAGGTTACAAAACCATCTCTAAAGAGTTTGGACTCCACCAATCCACAGTCAGACAGATTGTGTACAAATGGAGGAAATTCAAGACCATTGTTACCCTCCCCAGGAGTGGTCGACCAACAAAGATCACTCCAAGAGCAAGGCGTGTAATAATCGGCAAGGTCACAAAGGACCCCAGGGTAACTTCTAAGTAACTGAAGGCCTCTCTCACATTGGCTAATGTTCATGAGTCCACCATCAGGAGAACACTGAACAACAATGGTGTGCATGACAGAGTTGCAAGGAGAAAGCCACTGCTCTCCAAAAAGAACATTGCTGCTCGTCTGCAGTTTGCTAAAGATCACGTGGACAAGCCAGAAGGCTATTGGAAAAATGTTTTGTTGACGGATAAGACCAAAATATAACTTTTTGGTTTACAACCCCGATTCCAAAAAAGTTGGGACAAAGTACAAATTGTAAATAAAAATGGAATGCAATAATTTACAAATCTCAAAAACTGATATTGTATTCACAATAGAACATAGACAACATATCAAATGTCAAAAGTGAGACATTTTTAAATTTCATGCCAAATATTGGCTTATTTGAAATTTCATGACAGCAACACATCTCAAAGTTGGGACAGGGGCAATAAGAGGCTGGAAAAGTTAAAGGTACAAAAAAGGAACAGCTGGAGGACCAAATTGCAACTCGTTAGGTCAGTTGGCAATAGGTCTAACATGACTGGGTATAAAAAGAGGATCTTGGAATGGCAGCGGCTCTCAGAAGTAAAGATGGGAAGAGGATCACCAATCCCCCTAATTCTGCGCCACCAAATAGTGGAGCAATATCAGAAAGGAGTTCGACAGTGTAAAATTGCAAAGAGTTTGAACATATCATTTACAGTGCATAATATCATCAAAAGATTCAGAGAATCTGGAAGAATCTCTGTGCGTAAGGGTCAAGGCCGGAAAACCGTACTGGGTGCCCGTGATCTTCGGGCCCTTAGACGGCACTGCATCACATACAGGCATGCTTCTGTATTGGAAATCACAAAATGGGCTCAGGAATATTTCCAGAGAACATTATCTGTGAACACAATTCACCATGCCATCCGCCGTTCCCAGCTAAAACTCTATAGTTCAAAGAAGAAGCCGTATCCAAACATGATCCAGAAGCGCAGACGTCTTCTCTGGGCCAAGGCTCATTTAAAATGGACTGTGGCAAAGTGGAAAACTGTTCTGTGGTCAGACGAATCAAAATTTGAAGTTCTTTATGGAAATCAGGGACACCGTGTCATTCGGACTAAAGAGGAGAAGGACGACCCAAGTTGTTATCAGCGCTCAGTTCAGAAGCCTGTATCTCTGATGGTATGGGGTTGCATTAGTGCGTGTGGCATGGGCAGCTTACACATCTGGAAAGACACCATCAATGCTGAAAGGTATATCCAGGTTCTAGAGCAACATGTGCTCCCATCCAGACGACGTCTCTTTCAGGGAAGACCTTGCATTTTCCAACATGACAATGCCAAACCACATACTGCATCGATTACAGCATCATGGCTGCGTAGAAGAAGGGTCCGGGTACTGAACTGGCCAGTCTGCAGTCCAGATCTTTCACCCATAGAAAATATCTGGTGCATCATAAAACGGAAGATATGACAAAAAAGACCTAAGACAGTTGAGCAACTAGAATCCTACATTAGACAAGAATGGGTTAACATTCCTATCCCTAAACTTGAGCAACTTGTCTCCTCAGTCCCCAGACGTTTACAGACTGTTGTAAAGAGAAAAGGGGATGTCTCACAGTGGTGAACATGGCCTTGTCCCAACTTTTTTGAAATGTGTTATGAAATTTAAAATCACCTAATTTTTCTCTTTTAAATGATACATTTCCTCAGTTTAAACATTTGATGTCTCATCTATGTTCTATTCTGAACAAAATATGGAATTTTGAAACTTCCACATCATTGCATTCTGTTTTTATTTACAATTTGTACTTTGTCCCAACTTTTTTGGAATCGGGGTTGTAAATGAGAAGCGTTATGTTTGGAGAAAGGAAAACACTGCATTCCAGCATAAGAACCTTGTCCCATCCGTGAAACATGGTGGCAGTAGTATCATGGTTTGGGCCTGTTTTGCTGCATCTGGGCCAGGACGGCTTGCCATCATTGATGGAACAATGAATTCTGAATTATACCACCGAATTCTAAAGGAATATGCCAGGACATCTGTCCACGAACTGAATCTCAAGAGAAGGTGGGTCATGCAGCAAGACAACGACCCTAAGCACACAAGTCGTTCTACCAAAGAATGGTTAAAGAAGAATAAAGTTGATGTTTTGGAATGGCTAAGTCAAAGTCCTGACCTTAATCCAATGGAAATGTTGTGGAAGGACCTGAAGCGAACAGTTCATGTGAGGAAACCCACCAACATATAGACATGAAAGATTCAAGATTATATATTCTTTAAAAAAAAAAAAAAGACATCGCGACACAGAGTTTCTATTCTGAAAATGTTTGTGTTTGATAGTTATTTGTAGGTTGTTTTTAGTATCATGTGCGTGTCTGTTTTTTATGTTTCCAGGCCCGAGTGCTAGCCGTATTGGATTGGGAGTTATCCACAACTGGGCAACCACTTACAGACCTGACTTACTTCGTCATGCCCCATTACTGCCCCTCACATCTTAATCTCATCACTGTTCTTGGTGGAGTTACAGGGATAGAGGGTGGGACTTTTCTTCTTTTCTATCTGCATTTTCTGTCTATCATAGTGTTTTGTGAGACTTTTTCATAACAGACATGATGCATGCTGTTAGTTCATAATTATCAGTTTTGAGGAAGCTACTTTGCAGTTGTCAAGCTCCAAGCTATACATAAGTTACAGTAGTTACAGTATAGGTTTCAAAGAATGAGTAGCTCACTACTTTGTCAAACTGGGAAAAAAACAAACAAATCAACCATGACATTAATTTTATTATGCAGTTAAGTTATGGTTTAAAAAAAAGTGTGCATTGTACAGGGTACACGATAATAAAGAGACTTTGCTTTTCTATTTGTAAACCACTCTTGCCTTACTTAGACCGTGAGTTGGCCTAGTGATTAGCGTGTCCACCTCTCGACCAGGAGATTGAGTTCTACTCATGGTTGGGTCATACCAAAGACCATCATGGTGCCATATGGTACCTACTACTGTCTGGCAAGGCATGCTGCAATACAGATGTGAGTGAGGAGTCAAACTCTCGCAGTTACCAGAGGACTAGCCCCCACTGTAACCCCAGCTTTATAGACGAGAGACTGAGGGTTATCGAAACGGAGATCGGCGCCGCATCCATACGCCTTAGAGTTCGTTAGTACTGGGACAGGAGATTGCCTGGGAAGACCAGATTCTGACGAGAGAGGGACTTTGACTTACCTTACTTAGCTGTAAAATAACAATCAGAAACAACAACCAGATACAGTGTGGACTCTTTCCACTACTCTTGGTACTATTCTTTATTAAAAAAAAAAAAAAAAGATTTAGCTAATTAATGTGACTAGGTATACAGTAATGCAAATAGTATTGAGTTTAACATCCATATCTGGGTGATTTCTTTCATATGAATAATAATACTTGAGACAAATGCTTGTTTAATCACATTTTTCCTGCCAGTCCTGGGAATCGAACCCTTTGGACGCAAGGCCACTTCTCTAACCTTCAGGCCATGGCTGCCCCCAAAGTTGAAGCTGCAATGGGCACAGGCTCACCAAAACTGGACAGTTGAAGACTGGTAACTGGTAGCCTGGTCTGATGAATCTTGACTCCTGCTGGAACCAAAATCTTGAATCCATGGAGCTAAGCTGCCTTTGGTCTACAAGTCCATGCTTGTGGAGGTGGTGTAATGATGTAGAGAGTGTTTTCTTGACACACTTTGGGCCCATTAAAACCAGTCAATCATCACTTGAAATTACTGTAACTGTCCATGTGCATCCCTTCTTGGCCACAATTTACCCATTTTTCTAATGACTACTTGTAGAATGATAATGCACTATGTCACAAAGCAAAGGTTGTCTCAGGCTGGTTTCATGAACATGACCGTGAGTTCACTGTTCTTCAGTGGCCTTCCCAGTGACCGGATCTGAGTCCAATAGAAACCTTTAGGATGTAGGAGAACAGGAGATTTTCTCTTTTTGGCATGTCAGTACAGTGATGTGGCCACTCTGATTTCTAGGGACAATTATAGTAGTGGTTTTCTGTTGCCTTCTACTGGATTATTATAGACGTTTTCTCCTCTCAACCATTCACACACACATTCACACCTATGGACAATTTAGAGTAGCCACTTAACCTAAACACGTCTTTGGATTGTGGGGGAAACTGGAGCACCTGGAGGAAACCCACGCAGATGTGAGGATAACCATAGACATGGGGATAACATACAAACTCCACACAGAAGGGCCCCCATCGGCCATTGGGCTGGAACCCAGAACCTTCTTGCTGTGAGGCAACAATACTAACCACTGTGCTGCCCAAACGGGAAATTTATAGCATGAAAAAGCACGTGACCTGTTTTAAACAGGAATATTTTGAACATCTTGTAGAAACCATGCCACAAAGAATTGAGGCTGTTTTGAGAGCAAAGAGAGGCCCTACAAGTATTAGTATAGCGTTCTTTGTAAAGTGCCAGGTGAGTTACAGGTCAAAAAAATTCAACCTAGGTAAATTTTTTTTTTTTTTTTTAAAGTTGGGTTAAAATTTCCAACCTAGGTCAAATTCTGGATTATCTAAGATTCTTAAAAGGGGCTTTTCATCACTTCTTTTGTCTCTTTCTTCCATCTACACCTACCTAATATTTCCTCTTGTCTGTCTACGTAATTAGCATTTTTTTAAACATATCTTTTTTTCATACTTAACTGGGATTTGAACTCTGAACCTTCTGATTCATAATCCAACACTT